>NC_080743.1:2105000-2385000 GCF_020826845.1 Diceros bicornis minor | reverse complement strand
GAGTGCCAGCAATAACACCACCTTGGAAATTAAGGTGGAGACGCCAGCCTGTCTCTAATTCTACTCACGACGTTCACATGTATCTTTGCTCCAGATGAAGACTGTCGGAGAGAAAGGACGCCATGGACTGGGAGGGAGACCCCAGGAGCTCAGGACCTATTACTATTTCTGGGCCTGTATATTCAAATCTTCACATGTAAACCATGAGGACTATTTACTGTCTCCACTCACATCTGTCAGATGTCTTTTCCGGTTTTGTTTTTTGTTTGTTTCTTTGTTTTTAACTTTTAGGCCAAATTTGAATGGTCATTTCTAGAAAATTAGGACAAAAAAAGGGAATGGTTACAGATTTTAATTCATCAGGTTAGTCTGAAACATTTTCCTTTTTTTATTTTTAATTATGTGCCCCTTTTTTCCTCCAATTTTCTACTGCAGCCAGCATCTAAACAGTAGCGTTCATGAATACATTAAATTGTTGAAAGAATACACTAAAGCGAGAGAGCTGTGATGGATGGAGTGCGCGTGACACCGTGAGACGGGTGTTCGACTGACTGTGGAGTCAGAGCCCTGCACTCAGGCCCAGGTCCAGGCTGGGCCCCTTCTGAGCTCTGTTACCTCGGGCAGGTCACTTGACCTCTCTGGTCTCTCTAGGTCTGGTTCCCACCCTGTGACAGGAATATGCATCTCGAAAGGTCTCTGGGAGGATTAAATGAGGAAGGTAATTCAACAACTGTTACTTACCAGGAGCTTCCAAAATGCTGGCTGTGCAAGGCCTTGGGAGGCTACGTAATGGCACTTGGTAATCATTAACAAATGTGAGGAATTATTATAATCATAAAAAATAAAACATCATATTCCTGTGTGTTACCCAAATAGCATTGCCAAGCAATATAATTGTAGCTAAATGTATTTAAATCTTATTATATTCCAGACAGTGTACTCAGCTTTTTACATCGTTATTTAACCCAATACACAACCTCTGAGGCAGTGCTGTTAGTGTCCTCATTGTATAGACGAGGAAACGGAGGTTTACAGGAGGTTAAGTAACTCTCCACGGAATCTGTAAGTGCCAGAAGCCACATTAGAACTCAGGCCTACTTGCCTCTTCTTGCACCGACTTGGGCCAAATTCTTGTCCCCCACCGTCAATATTTGCAAGACTTTAAAATGTAACATTAAATGTTTTTAGACAATATTGGGTGTGATGTCGTTCTTGGCCCCTGCGTTTCTCCTTGGTTCAGTCTTAAACAATAATCGAGGCCCAACGCCGACGTTGCAGAAAGCTTTGGCATTAGACACTTTTGTTCCAGGTGCTCTCCTCTGCCACACGACCAGCCTCACAAGGTGCCAGGGGTGGGTGTGTTCCCCTTTACAGACGGGGAACGGAGGTTGCAGGCCAATGAGGGACTTGCTCGAGGCCTCACTGCTGCTGAGTGAGGGAGCAGCACAAGACCAGATCCCCCAGCTCCCTAGGCAGGTGAGGCAGGTGTTTCTATGTCTCCTCTTGCAGGAGGGGTGAAGGGATGCTGAGAGCCCAAACATGTGTAGCCAAACCCCGCATCTAAAAGACACAAGGAAGGGTAATTCAGATTTATTGAATACGGAAGATTTCTAGGGATTTTAGAAGGTTTTCCTACGTTTTAACTTATTTAAAAAAGATATTTTGAACAAATAAAACCATCCGTCAGCGCTCACCCGTCCATGCCTGGTACGTGCCTCACACAGTGAGCAATCCATATATTTGTTCAGGGAAGGAAAAGTTTCAGGTTCTCAGAGTAAACTCTCATTCTTTAGTATTTTTCTGGGAAAAAAGAGCACGCAGGATGTTTTCCAAGTCTATATGAGAAGCTGAAGATGCGATGTGGTGGAAGAACGTGTCTGCTTTGTAATACCTGGACTGGTACTGGTGTGCTAACCTTCAAGTAACTCCAACTGAGAAAATTTACATCAGAGAAGAACACACAACACACGAGTTTGGAATGGCAAATCCTAGCCAAAAAGCCGCCCTTGCTGCAGTCTTCCACCCCTTCCCCACGGCAGGCATTGCTCCCAGACCATGACACAGTTCCCTGCTGACCCTGGCCAGAGCCTGGAGTCCTCAGACACCTTGCTCCAGGCAACCACCACCAATCCATCAGAACTGACACTCACGCTGAAATCTATTTGTCATCCCTGATAGACTTGAAGGCTTTTTCTCTGGTGCCTACGGAAGACCGGAGAACCAGCTCAAGCCGTTTGTACATCTCTTGCCCTTTGCCAAGAGGACAGGAGGGGCGCAATCTATAAAGCTGTTCTTTGGCACCATTCTGATTTGGTTTAAACTTTATTAAAGAACTGTGGGCCCTGATTACAGAGTCTCTGAATGGGTTACTACGTGAGGCCGTGAAATCTCTTAGATACCTTTATAAATAAGCTAGATCCCGATCAGTCCAGAATTGTTGGGCATAGTCCTGCCTGTGGGAAGGGTTGAAACAAAATACCTTCTAGAGATCATCTCTGCCCCTATTATTGGGTTTTCTCCCCAGCATCTCTGAAACTATGTATGTATGTTCAAAGCTTCAAAGAAACCTCTAGCTCAAAAATTTTGTGACAGCAATTGGAAAAAGTCTTTCACCTACAATTAAGGGATGTCGTATGTGCATTTAAAAATATTTTCTAAAATATACATTTGTAGCATGTTAGGAATTTTAAAACAGAACTTCTTTTGTAACCATAACCTGTGTAACCCTTGATATGATCCCACATGGTAGCCCTTAGAAAATATCATAATTCAATTTACTCCTAGAACTGATCAGCTAACTGACTAACATTAAGTCAAAATCTTATCTTTTCACTAACGCACTTTCTAGAGGAAGATAGTTAAAAGGACAGTAACCATGATTGTTAAACCATGTCTTGATTTCATACTGTGTCAATCTTAAACACAATCATTCGTGATTCTGAATTTCATCCAGTTTTCCCGAGCAGGTATACACCTAGAAAAAGATGTTTTAATTAAAACTATTAAGCAGTATAAGCAGAGCTCTACACTAAAATCTTGGCTTGGAATGGCAGCAAATTAACATAAGACGTCAATCTAATAGGAGGAAAAGCATCCTAGCAGTTCTTGTCCAAGAGAGGGCCTGAAGAATTAACCGATGCACGTCAAAGAGCACGGATGTCCCTGTTACTGCATTCGTGGAGAGAGCCACCTTGAGGAGCACCAACATCGAAACCAACGAGAAAGATGGGCCCCTGTGGAGGAACCTAACCTACGGCAGAAAACCTTCATTGGGGCAAAAAAGAAAAAGGAGTTGACAGTGAGCTGTTTCGTTTTTCAAATACCATACATATCCAATAAACTCCCTAGAATGTTAATAATCTCTGTGAATCCCAAGAAAGAAAAAAATTGTACTTAGATATAAATTATATCAGGCGTAAATCAAAAGTTTATGAGGCCAACTATATATCAGTAATATTTCCCATTTTTGAATGCCAGGCGCTTTTCTAAGATGCTGGGGAGAAAATTACATATTTTTTACATATTAACCCCCACGACAATCCTGTGAGGTCGAAGAAGAAACGGAGGCACGGGGAGCTTGCTTGACTCGCCCCAGGTCAGGCAGTGGTAGAGCAGGCATTCGAGCTCAGTCCGTGTCTTCATCGTCTTCATCGTCACGCTCTGCTCCTCCTACTCTGTTTACAGACCCTTGCTTTGTTCTGTTTTGGAAAGAAGGAAGAAAGGAACCAGGATCTCTTCCTCCGCCTTTAAGCTGGGATGGGTGGAAATTTTCCATCACGGTCTTCTAAAATCGTACCAAAAAATGGGATAATTCTGGTTTTCACAGATTTAAAGTAAAGACGGAACTAAGCCATCCAGATGTCATTGTGGGGACTGTATCAATAGGACATAGTTTTTAAAGAAATTGATTACATTTTCAATGTCTGAAGTGAGGCATGCTGGTCATGCAGCTGATGAGGAGCCGTGTGTAATTATTCTGAGGTTGGCTCAAAATGTGGACAGTCCTATTCCAGGAGGAGCCACATAAAAACAAATGACGTCGAAAGCCTAGGAGGTCAAGTACGAGGATCTGATTGACCCTCGCTCCCTGTATAATTGCAGGTTCACTCTCCCTGGATGTCTTCACGTGGCACTGTTGCTCTGCTGGCTAACTTGTACCTGCTGGAAGTTTTTCTTTGGTCAAAAACCAAAGCATTAACATTTGACTGAATATAGTATGTGAAGTTTCCATAATAAAAATTCACACACACACACACCCCCCTCAGATGGGTATGGACCTCTACCATGAGAATTACCTGTTTATGTGGTTGGTTTACGTATTATTAAACCACCCGTCTGATCTCTAATGGCAGCCCTGCTGACTCCATCTGACCCAGTTTGACAATCTGGATAGAAATTGTAGGGTTGGCTGTTCAATGGCTGTGACTTTTAACAGCACTGCTTTTGGGCCTCAAATCAATTCTGTCTGTTTACAGACCATTTCACAGCCCTTTACCTGCAACATCACTTGTGTCAGTCTCATAAATACTTTGGTGTATATAATGCTTGAATTAGCATAATGGTTTAGGCTCTGAGCTCTGAGCCCAAAGAAGGACACGTCAACATGTTCTCTTCACTTAAGCAATTAAGAGCCATTATGCTGCTTCGGTGGAAATATCATCAAGGTTAAAGACAATCCCAAACAGCCCTCTCACCTTTTTATTCTAAGTCTAATAAATGAGGCATAGAAATTGAAATGTTAGTAAACAGTCCTACTTGCAAGCTCTTTTTGGATCATGCTTAATCAGACCCCCATTCACCAGACGTTTGCAACGGATTCAGAAATGTGTATATTGAATTGTTCGTTTGGTGCAAGAAAATAGAGTTTGCTGATTTTATTCCAAAGTCATAGGGAGCACTAATTTATTTTTGTCAGATTTTTAAAATTTTAGCACCAAGTTACATAAAAAATATTTCTATACTTTTATTATTGGATATGACAAAAGTTACATTTTTAAAGACGATAATGTTGCTTTGACTTTAAAACAAAGGGATATTTCCAAGGTCTTTCTATATTTTTTTCTTTTTAGATTTTTAAAAAATTAGCTTTATTGAGGTATATTTTGCATATAATAAAATTCAATTCTAAGTATACATTTTGATGAGTTTTGGCAAACGTACACAGTTGTGTGATTACCATTACAATGAAGATGCAGAATAGTTCCACGACCTGATGAAGTCGCTCCATGTCCCCTTGTAGGTAATCCTCTTCCCCACCCTGGTAACCAGTGATCTGCTTTTGATCGCCAGCCTTGCCTTTTCTAGACTTTCATATAGATAGACAGCACCCAGTCTTTTGTGTCTGGCGTCCCCTCTGTCTTTGTATCATGTCCTCTGTGTATTGCAGTGAGAAGGTGACGTGGGAAACAATGTGGGTGGGACGCTGGCTCCACCAATTCCAGCTCCACGACCTTGAGTAAGTTACTAAATTCTCTGGGCCTTGGTTTCCCCTTCTGTAGAATGGAGACAACACCCCCACGGGGTTTGTGGGGGGTGTAAATGAATCTGTGCATACACTTAGGGGGGCATCTAGAAAGCGCTTGGTAAGCACTGGCTCCTTAGATCGGTCAGGTTCCCTCCAGCCGCTGGGCTTGTTTGCTCACTACCGCTCTCACGACTGACTGAATTCAGCAACTGCAAAAGGCACAAGGGAGCTTCTTTAGGTTTTAGAAACATTCTATATCTCGACTGTAATGCTAATTACATACTTGTATACATTTGTCAAAACTCATCAAACTGTACACTTAAAATTGAATTTTATATGTAAACTATGTTACAATAAAGCTGATTTTTTTAATCTAAAAATAATAAAGAAATAGGGAAAGACCTTGGAAACATCTCTTCGCCTAAAAGTCCCATGTGATGAGGACACCCCCGACTCCCCGCTCCGTCAGTCGAGCTTTTGGCTTCATCAGCCGAAGGCAGCATTCAAAGCCTATCCTAAGAACAGCACAGTTGATACGGCCAGCCAAAGCCTACACACAGCAAATGTTCTCTTCACCAGCCACCGTCTTTGTGCTGACTTTCAAGTTTAAGAAGGCGTGGTGCAATGAGAGAGTAAAAGTAGTGTGAGAGAAAGACTCATGCGTGTGTGTCTGTCTAAGAGAGAAAAGGCAGTGAAGTGACGCGGTACTGACCATCATGAACTACCAGCTTCAAAAGGTCACAAACAGCTTATTGGAGAGAGAAAACACTCAAGAAGATCTGAGCTCAAAGCAGTTCACTGACGTGTCACTTTCTTTGGGACACCTGCCCCCTCCCAGCAACACTCGCCCCACGCCGGGCTGGGTGCCCCTTCTCTGCCATAGCCGTTCTCACACTGCATTTCAACTCTTGGTGCCTGTGTCTGTCCTCTCCCAAGACTGTGCAGTCCCTGAAGATAAGTGCTATTTTTTGTTTCTTTATATTCTCAGCACCCTGAACAGCCCTTAGTAGGGGACTGGTAAACATCTGACAGATAAATGAGGTCTTAACCATATTACCTCCATGCATAATATTACAAAAAACATGTACCCCAGGGTTTCTTTTAATAGTGATTTAGGTCCATTGTAGATGAGGATCTGAAGTAATAAGTGAGCCACTAAAAGGCATGAAAAAATAACCACCAAGGAGAAGATAATCTAGTAGGAGGAGCCCTCTCACCCCTAGGAGCCCTCTCACTCCTAATAGCTAAGAGAAGTGTCATTTTTTTAAAAATTATTTTATTGAGGTCATATTGTCTTACAACATTGTGTAAATTTCAGGTGTACCTCACTATATTTCAGTTTCTGTATAGACTGCACCTTGTTCACCACCACCAACAGTCCAGTTATTATCCGTCACCATACATATGTGCCCCTTTACCCCTTTTGCCCTCCCCCAACCCCCTCCTCCTCTGGTAAACACTAATCTATTCTCCTTATCTATGTGTTTGTTTATCTTCCACATATGAGTGAAATCATACGGTGCTTGTCTTTTTCTGCCTAACTTATTTCATTCAGCATAATACCCTCAAGGTCCATCCTTGTGGTCACAAATGGCACAATTTTGTTTTTTTATGGCTGAGTAGTATTCCATTATATGTATGTATATATATATATATATATATACCACATCTTCTTTCTCCATTCATCCATTGATGGGCACTTGGGTTGCTTTCACATCTTGGCTATTCTGAATAATGCTGCGATGAACATACGGGTGCATAAATCTTTTTGAATTGTTGATTTCATGTTCTTTGGATAAATACCTGAAACCAAAAAACTCCTGGAAGAAAACATAGGCAGTACACTCTTTGACATCGGTCCTAGCAGTATGTTTTTGAATACTATGTCTACCAGGCAAGGGAAACAAAAGAAAAAAATAAACAAATGGGACTACATTCGACTAAAAACCTTCTGCAAGGCAAAGGAAACCATGAACAAAACAAATAAAAACAAACAATGCACCAACTGGGAGAAAATATTTGCAAATCATCTATCTGACAAGGGGTTAATTTCCAAAATATATAAAGAACCCATTCAACTCAACAACAAAAAAATGAACAACCTGATCAAAAACTGGGCAGAGGATACAAACAGATATTTTTCCAAAGAAGATATACAGATGGCCAACAGGCACACGAAAAGATGTTCAACATCACTAATTATTAGGGAAATGCAAATCAAAACTACAGTGAGTTATCACCTCACGCCCGTCAGAATGGCTATAATTAACAAGAAAAGAAATAACAGGTGTTGGAGAGGATGTGGAGAAAAGGGAACTCATACACTGCTGGTGGGAGTGCAAACTGGTGCAGCCACTATGGAAAACAGTATGGAGATCTCTCAAAAAATTAAGAATAGAATCACCGTATGATCCAGCTATTCCACTGCTGGGTATTTATCCAAAGAGAAGTGTCATTTGTCTTTCACTCCCAGAGTCCAGGGTTTGGGCAAACATGTGCCTTAGGAGTTCTGAGTCCAGGTTCCAGAACCCAAGGACCTGGGTTAGATTTCAGCCCTGCCAACCTCTGCAACCTTGGACGAGTTACTAAACCTCCCTGAGCTTCAGTTCACCTGTGTCTTCGCTTCTCGTCTATAAAATAGAAGAAATAATAATGATACCTCTTCCATAGGGTTTCTGCGAAATTAAATGAGATGGTGCATGTACAGCATGCAGTGCAGTGCCTGGCACATGTGAACACTTACAAAACGTGAATCTTCTAGCATGTCTCAAGAGTGCAGACTCTGGAGTCCAACGGATTAGATTTGAATCTCAAATCATTCCAATTCTGCCTTTGTGAACCTAGACAGATTACTTATAACCTCAGGTTCCGCAAAAGCAAAATGCCGATGATAGCAGTACCCCCCCACAGGGTTATTTTGAGGATTAAATGAGATAAAGAGCTCAGCATGGTGACTGGCACAGAGTAAGTGGTCGATAAATGTGAGTTACGATCCTAGTCCGACAGGACCTGGCTCTACTGTCACCACAGGAGCCCTGCTCCTCAGCAAGAAGGTTTGAGGTCAGATGACCTGGGTTCTAAATCTGTCTTTGTCAAACTCCTAATTGTGCACAAGGCACCTCGTCTCCCTCAATCTGTTTCCACCTGTAACACGGAGATGAGAATCCCCACTTCACTGACTTGTTGCCAAGATTCAATGAGACCATATGTAGGAAGGCGTCTGATGTGTAACAGGTGTCTGTTGAATGAATTTTAGTTTCCAATCCACTTGCCCTCTCCTTTCTACCCATCCAGACATCTTCTACTCTTCAAGACACACCTAAAAATCCACCTCATTCTGGGGCTGTCTCGCACTGACCCCCCTTGCACTCATCTACTGTTCTTATTTTGCTGATTCTGTAAATCAGTCCTCTCTCTCCATCTGGACCAATTAATCTTAACCTCTTCTGAGTCACGGACCCCTCTGATAATCAGATATTTCACCGACTCTCTCCTCAAAGGTATTCACATACACATGAAAATTTGCAAATAATTTCAAGATGCTAATATCCCCTGAAACCTCTGAGAGCAGTGACTGTGTGGTACCCTTTGTGTCTTCCGGGGCTGAGGACGCAGAAGGTCCTGGGTGATGGACATGAACCTTCCGCCTCAGAAGGTAAGTGGTGGCAGCAGCTGCACAGAAAGGAGCAGGCTGCTGACCCAGGCAGAGAGTGAGACGCTCTTTATAGCATCTCGGGCTTTAATTTTCCCAAAGCAAAGCAACTTGAAGCTTCCTTCTGACCTAAGGATGGGACACAAATATTGGAGCAATAAATAGACATAAGGAAAGGTAACCGTGAAAATATTCCATTCCTGCACCATAGATGTGTCCAGTCCACAGAAGCCAAAAGGGTCCCCCTCTCCTCTTATCTTCAGGCACAGATCATAACTTTTCCCTGTGCTTTGCAGCCTCTCATTTCCCGTTAAGGACTGGTTGTTTAGTTTGACTGGTTTTTTTTTTACTTAACGGCCTTTGGGTTTACAATAAAACAGTTCATTTTTGTCTCTGCTCATGCAAAATTCTTTGACTGTGGTTTTCCTGTCTATCATTCTCAATCTAGCAAAAGAGATGGCACATATAGGACGTAAGCAGAAAGAGCCCCGACCTGAATTCTCGCATGGCTCTGAGTACCGGCTGTGTGACCTTGGGTAAATCACCCGTCTTTGGGGTCTGTTTCCTTCTTCATACAACGTGGCGATCTCTCCCAGCCCTAACTCTCCGTGATTCTGAGACATGGCAATGATTCATGGTTGGAACTAGAGGGTTGTCTAAAAGCTTCACTGTCATACATGATAAATGTATGGAGAATGGCTAGGAGGGATGGGTTTTATTGGTTCAATTACTAGATTAAATGAGAGTTGCCGTATTTACCACATAAAGTTTTCTAAACCATCCTAGAAAACATGCTTGACACTAGACAACAATAAATATAAGCTTTATTTCTTTGATGATTCAAAAATCTTATGGATCTTGTGTCCAGCGTTCAGAACTACAAAAGAAAAATGCAATTTTCCATGCTTTCGGGTTGTGGTGGTTTGGAAAAACGGGAGCAGTAGGTCTAACCAGCGGGGTCTGTGTCGTCAGATCACCTATTGCGCTCCTGCTGCAAACCTGTACAGCGCGGCTGACAGAGAAAGCAAAGGGCACAGTCAAGGCTGTCCTCGCTGTGCTGAGTGTTCTGGCAGAGAATTATCGTCCAAACATCCTAACATTCTGACATTCTAGTAAGAAGACTAGCCTACCACAACACTGGAAGGAGGTGAACAGACGGTTTCTACTTTTATTCTGCCTGCTCAGACTGTGCAAGAGCAAAACAGATGACAAATAGCCGGAGAGAATTTCTTGACATCGTGCTTAACTGAAATTTCAAAATAAATCAGCTGGGCTCACTTTTAAAGACCTACAACTAAATTATCATTGGGTCGTTTTGTTCTGCTCCCAACTGGGTTTCTGAGGGGCAGGGAGTGAGATACAACGAGATCTGAAAATGGGCCACAGTACGCAAACACTGCAGTGTGGTTTGATTTAGTCCAACGCTCGTGTAATAACTTTCTTTGAAGTGTGGGTTGAGGAGCAGGTTAGGAGCCTGAGGCCACAAGCTCGTCTTGCTCTTGTTACAACTCTGACGCCCTGCAGTCCCCGCACTATATATCAGGGGCCTGGCACTGGAGTCCCCGGCTGATCAAGAGTGGAGCTCTCATTCCCTGCACGGCAGAGTGGCTGCGAGACAAACAACAACAGGGTTGTGTTTGCCTGGGAAATCCGCTCGATAAAAGGACGCAGGTGGGTCTTCGAGGAGCCCGTGAGCCAGAGGAAGCCTGACACTGCTCTCAGCTAAGGAAAGACGTGAAACCCACCTGCCTGGTGCAAGGTGGCTGGTCTCCCGGACCCAGGGAGAGGCAGGGCACGTTTTCCGACTGCTGACTGGCCTCCCTCCTTCTCCAGCTTCGGGAATTGCTCCTTCTCTGCGGATCCTCTGACCTGAGCAAAGCTTCATTTTATTTATTTATTTTTTTTTTTTTTGAGGAAGATTAGCCCTGAGCTAACATCTGTGCCAATCTTCCTCTACTTTGTATATGGGACGCCTACCACAGCATGGCTGACGGGTGGTGTAGGTCCGCGCCTGGCATCTGAACCTGCAAACCCAGGCCGCCAAGGCAGAGCTCGCCAAACTTAACCACTACGCCACGGGGCCAGCCCTGACCTGAGCAAATCTTGAGGCACATCCCCGCTCCTCTTTGGTCTGATTTGTCCTCAGCAAAATGAGGGGGTTGGACGAGTGATCTCTTAGGCCCCATCTGACTCCAATATTTGATGATTCTGACCCCAAGATAGTCTTGTAGCCCCCAAGGGACTGACTTCCTTCCTTCCATGGTCACATATTTTCCAGTAGCCTGAGTTAGACCCTTGGAGCTGAGTGGGACCAAAGATGATTCTGGAAAATAATAATACCTGCACACTTCCGTAGAACTTGTTAGATGATTTTACATACAGTATCTCATTGGATCCTTAAAAAAAGCACCTTTGAAGGAGGAAAGGGTATTATTCTCTTCATTTGATAGAGGATGGAAGCTATGCTAAGGGAGATTAAGTCATACCTGCCAAGGTGAAAAGGGTTCCGTAGACGGGGTCCAGATCTGAAAAGAAAAAAAACTCCAAAGGCAAGTTTCTGAGGCTGGATGAAGCGCATACATCCAGTAAAAGACACGTGAGGAGTATCGTGGGAGCAGTGAGCGTCTGGGAATCTGCCTCTGAATTCAGGCATATTAGAGCTGCCAACATGAACTCTGTTTGGAGAAGCGGCAACATTCCAAGGAGAGAGCTCAGAGGTCGGAACTGATCTTCACTGCCAGGGCAAAGACGACTCTAGGGGACAAGGGTTCTTCTTTAACTCCTCACGCAGCGCTCTGAGGAGAGAACAGAGGGGTGGGGGTGGAACTCATCTTAGGTAGCTAGTGGAAGGTCACCAGTTCAAGCCAGGGACACTAGTGGAGGGCTGGTGGGAAGTGACGATTTGGGCAGAGTACCAACTTTATGCCAAGTCCTCAACAGAGCTTATGGCTGTTGCTTACAACCTGTATCATCTTTCATCCCAGCCTTGAAGGAATCCTGTGGCAAGTTAGGGAGCCTGTAAAAATCCTACAGGTAGGGTGAAATAAATAGGGTCCGTAACAGTGAGGAGGTATTAACACACACACACACGCACACGCATGCACACACACGCACTCAGAAGGTAAGGCCCTCCTCGGGGGCCTTAATGAAAGAACAGCTTTCTTTCCCCAAGAATGAAAGAACAGTTCTTGGGGAGGCCTCCCCATCCGAGCACAGGCCTGCTGGAGCAGAGGAAGCACTCCGACGACTAGAAGCAAAATGAATGACGACATCAGCAATAGTGTGGCAGTGAGCAGCCAGCAGAGGAGTGACAAACTCCAGAGATGCAGGGAGTCAGCCCCTATCACAGGGAGCGACAGCGGGGCCGCGGCTGCAACAGCAGCGGTGGGGGCAGCAAAGTGGGGGCCACACCAGCTGCTGCAGCAGAACCACCCTCCGTTACAGCTCCGGAGCTCTCGGGATTAGGAAAAGGTCAGACAAGAAAGGAATGTGAACAGATGAAGGCGAGGAGGGGATGCAACTAGCAGTAAACCTCGAGGAAAGCTTATCAAATTTGCAGATGACACAAAACTAAAAGCATGCTTCATATGAGTCTTGGATCAGTAAACTTCCGTCACAGACAAACTCTGGTCTACAGACCCAAGAAGGTGAACCTTAACATGAATGTACGTAAAGTCCTGCACACACACTCTAAAAATCAGTCGAGCTGGACAGGATTGACACGGTAAGAATGAGATGTGACAGGATTAGAAAGACTTAGCTTAGGGGTTTTGGTGACCAGAAACTCAGCAGGTGCCAATGATTTGGCTGCTAAAAAAAACTAAGAACCTCAGGCGACACTGATGAAAATACACGTCTGGACCACTGGGCTTTCGTGGCCAGACCACGTGTGCAGTATTAGGATGATGGTTGGCGTTGCATCTGCAGAGGAGCACTGATATTTTGTGTTTGTCCTCAGGAGCAGGATCAAGACGACAAGGGGTCCAGAAACCATGTCCCACAAGGGGCAGCTGGAACTGAGGACGCTTAGGGGATGCAAAAGTCATCGTTAATTCCTGAGTGCGATCTCTTCTTGAAAAGGAATCACACTTATGTGGCCTTATGGGATATGACCAGAACCAAACAATAGAAGGCCAATTTTGGCTCAGGGTAGAATAGAACTTTCTAATAGAATTGTTCCAAGGTGGAAGGAGCTGCCCTCAGGAGTGGCAAAATCCCCATCACTGGCAGTGACTTTCAGTTGAGGCCGGATGACTTTCTGTCTGGGATACGATAGAAATGGCGCCTGCATTAGGAAGAAGCTTGGACTACATGACCTCTGACACTCCCTCCAGCTCGTAGAGACCAGCTCAGGGTTCCCTGCCTTGGAAACCAGCCATTTGGTGCTGGAGGTAAGACCCCAAAGGGACCCTGCTCTACCCTGGGCCTATGGGGTATAGAGTTCCACCACAGCTCTGTTCTCAGAATCCTTTCTCAGCAAATGATGAGGCTCCAACTTATTTAGAATCTGGGGATAAGAAATGTACTTTTATGAAGCAAATAGGTGTCTTCCTTCCTCCCACCTTCTAAATGCGATGAATCAAATTCGTTCTGCTTAAGTCTGAAGAGTGTCTCAAAAGCCCTTTCTCCTTCCCCATCTCCAGGAACCCTGCCTTACTTCAGGCCATCATCATCTCCCCCAGGGCTTTTTCAATAGCCTCCTAGGTAGACTCCTTACCTCCACTGTATCTTCTTCAGCAGGCAGTTGTTTTTAGAGCCACGCTTCCATTTTGAATAGCTCCCACTGACCACGTGGGATAGTACCAGCTCCTAATGTTGCATGGAAAGCCTGCAGCCTCATGTTCTGTGACTTCCCACACACGCCAGCATCCCTACACACCCACACACACACACACACACACACACACACACTTTGTACTTCAATAGCACCACACCATCTATAATTTTCTGCACACACCATGCTGTTACACATCTTTGTGCCTTTGCACGTGCTGTCCCCGTATTGGAAATACCTTTGCCCTCTCCAGCCTCCACCTTACTCACCAGAATAACTCCTATTTATATCTTTCCACACATCAAAGCTTTGCTCAGGCATAACCCTTTAAGAAGCCTTCTTTTAACTTCCTCCCCAAACTTACACCATCTCCCACCGTTAATCACTCCTTCCTTGCTACCTCTGTACCTTTGTACGTGGCTCTATTACGGCATGTATTACACCGCACTGAAATGCAATTATTTCCGTATCTGTCTTCGCCACTGTTCTTTGGCTTCTCAAAGGCTGAACCAAGTACTGTTCATCCACAAATGCGTAGCACTCAGCAGAGTGCTTAGCACACAGTACATCCCTGTGTTTGCTGAACTGACCTGACAGAGGTGTCTTCACGGACACGTCTATCCTTTGCTGTGACATTGAACTTTGTATTACAGAACACGTGAACACCAAGTTCTATTGTGGAAAACAAAGTTAAACTTTGAAAATGCCCAGTAATTTTAAGTTAAATGGAAAGGTCCCAAGGCTAAGAAAAAAGGCTTAGAATGGAAGAAGGGGAGATTTTAACGTACACATTTCTATCACCCTTGTTGCTTTTGTCTTGAAAAGCCATAATCAGGAAGCTGGTTGCGAAGAACATTGGGTTTCTGGTCTTGGCATTCCAAAAGGGAGATTCTCAACTCAGAACCTAAAGCACTCATTTTATTCCACAAAGATTTCCTGGGGGTGTACAAAGCATGGTGCTAAGCACTGTGGTCATCCAAAAGGGGTATTTTGAGGCTAAAATGAAATAGTAAAAGAGCTCTACTCTATAGAGTCATAGGGTTATTAATATGCATCAGAAGACCCTTTGCTTAATTATCCTATACAATGCACAAGAACAACTTTATAACCAGAATAAAATAATAGTTTACATTTACTGAGCACTCACTATGTGCTAGGAATTACTCTAAGCACTTCATTCATTCATTCGACAAACATGTATTAAGGTCTAATACGTGATAGGCACTGTTCTAGGCGCCAGGAATCCAACAGTAGACAAAACACACAAAAACCCTGTTCCTCCCAATAAACAAACAAACAAACAAACAAAACATATAGAAAGCCAGATGGTGGTAAGTGCTATGGAGACAGGAAGAGCTGGAGGGGAGGGGGCGTGGGTGTGGGGTGGCACCTCTCACTGAGGCTTCAGAGAGGACATCAATGAGCAGGTGACATGTGAGCAAACACCTGAGGGAGGCTAGGGAAAAAGCCAAGAGAATGTCCCTGGGAAGGGAGTTCCCGGCAGAGGGCAAAGCAAGTACAGAGACCTCGGGCAGGAGTCGGTCGGGCGTGTTCAAGGAACAGGAGGCCAGTGTGGCAACCAGTAACTGAGGCAGAGTGCGTGACGGCAGAGTTGGAGGAGACGAGACCAGTGGGGTAACCGGGCACCAGAACGTGAAGGGCCATGTGAGCCATTATGAGGACTCTGGTTTCTGTACGGAGTGACGTGGGACACCATTTGAGGGTTTTGATATGATTTTGAAAAGATCACTCTGTTTGTTATGTTGAGAATAGACTGTAGGAGGGCAAGGGCTGAAGTACAGAAGCTATTGCAATAATCCAGGTGAGAACTGACGGAGGCTTGGAACAGGAGGGTAGCAGTGGAGTGTTGAGGCGAGACTGGTTCCTAGATACATATTTAAGTAGAGATGGCAGGATTTGTTGATGGAATTGATACAAGGTGTGAGAAAGAGAGAGACAGGAGTCAAGGATGACTTCAAGGCTTTTGGCCTGGGCAACTGAATACATAGAGTTGCCATTTATTGAGACAAGGCTGTGGAAGAGGCAGCTTTTGGGGGGTGAGCATGGGGAGGAGAAATCAGGGGTTTAGCTTTGATTGTGTTAATTTGAGATGCCTATAACACATCCAACTGGAGGTGTGAAGCAGTTAGTTAAGGGGCGAGATTCAAGCTGGAGTTATAAATTTGTAAGTAGCCACCATATAGATGATATTTAAAGTCATGAACCTGGAGGAAATCATCGAGGAGTATCAGCACAGAAGAGAGGAGAAAATGACTAAGGACTAAGCTCCCGGGCGCTCCACTTACAGATGAGAACAATGAGGAGAACGCCAGGAGGAGCAGCGGAGGAGGAGAAAACCAGCACAGCAGAGGATCTTGCAAGCCAAGCGAAGCGTGTTTCAAGAAAAAGAAAGTGATCAACTGTGCTGAATAGCGCTGACGGGTCAAAGAAAAAAAGAACTAAGAATTGATCACTGCATTTAACAACATGGACACGAGAGAAGTAGGTGGACACCAATAACATTGATCCACTTAAGAATCCCAATTCTATACGATGGGGATTACTGTCAGCCCCCAGAGATGGAAACTGAGGCACTGGAAGATTAAGTAACTTGCACAGGGTCACACAGCAAGAGAGTGGCCAAGCTGGCATGTGAACCCAGGCAGTGTAGCCCTGGAGCACATCCTGCTTGGGGAAATAGGGAAAACAGGTTTTTATGGGAAGTTGACTAAACGGCAAAGACAAGACCCTAAAATATTACTTTTAACCCATTATGCTGAAGCTCTATTTCTAATCCTGCACCTTGATTTAATCTGCCATAGAGCTTTTTGTTCCAAGTCAGGAAAAAAGCATTGGTTGACTTCCAAAGTCCATTTTTATGGAGACTTTATGGATGCTTTCTTAATAACCATGACTAGCCTGTTAGCTCAACTGGTTAGATCCCAGTGATGGACACCAGGGGTGCAAATGCATTCCTTGACATGAACCAGTCAGGTTTACCAGAACAACTACGTCTTGTGGACATGAGCTAAATTCTTTGCCTGGACAAATATCTCATATGCAGGTTCAGTTCTCAGATAATTATAGCACGTGTTCTATTGCCAAGGTATTACTAGTACCTCTTTCCTGCTCAAAGGACATGTTCTTTCTTTTTCAGTGCTGAGGAGAGCGATAGTTTATGTGCCCACATCTTCACAAGATGACAGCATCCTCCACAGCTCAGATTTGTAAACTAATGTCTCTATTTTGGAGAGTAAAGAGCTGCTCTTTATAAAAGCAGGATAGACTATATTCTGGAACCAATTGGATGGAGACCAAACCTGAATCAAGCATTAGCAAGGGTCGGAGCCCACTATTCAGGGATAGCTTTGAATAAATCTGGGGAAAGGAAATTTTAGCCAACTGTTTTATATAATTTTTAAAATCAAGTCTACCTTTTGAGGAAGCATTACTCAGCTAGTAAGCTACAAGGCTCAGGGCAGCTGATACTGGTTGATAAAAACCCCCAGGTGTCAATCACAATTTAAACTTCCAAGACCTCACCCAGTAAACTCATTCCTTAGGAAATCCTGCCCTGGCATCTGCCCTTTTATTAGATCTTGTGGCCAAACTCAGTTGTGCCCACATGGATTTATTGTATCTACATTTTTGGAGGTAATGACAAATTTACAATAAACTTTATATTTGGCATAATTGTGGGTGGTCACTTTAACTTGCATTCTACATGTTGAATCACTAATTTGGATACAGTGTTTTGACCACTTGACAATCTTTGTCAAGCCTGGTTACATCTGAGATTACGCTGATCAGTACTCTGAAACCCTCATGCAAATATATAACTAGAAGGTATCCCTAACTCTCTTTTTTCATCTCCCTTAAATCTCCAATTTCCCACAATTCCCACAGTTAAAATAACTATTTGTCTATTTTTGTTGTAATCAGAGGACAAGACTTCTTCCAATTCACGGGCCACATCACTAGTGGTACTATTCAATTCCCCCTTCATTCCAGGTCATATCCAAGGCTTGTCTCAATGTTGCCATCTGTGATAAATGATGATCAGCAACAGGCAGACGTGTGAATTCAGGCATTATAGATGCTATGTAGACACAGAAAAAAGAAGTTTTGGTGAAGGAGTCTTTCAGGATCTGTCTTACACCACCATCAACCCACAGCCAGGTCATGTTCAATCAAGGTCACACCCACATTCTCCTCCTGCTCTACACTTGCACCACGGCGCCATTTTGCCCTGCCAGATAACTCTTGCTGGGTAATTCTCCTCACTGTCTCACCAGGCCAAGTATCTGACTATCAGAGAAAATAATAAGAACCATCATTGCAAAATTTATGTACACTCAGTTTCTCCTTATTTCTTTTCAACCAGCACGGGTGGGGGTGGGAGGGGATGAAAAGCAAAAAAACATCGTCCGAATGATATAGCATCAGCTTAATTTTTCCAGATAGATCCAATACTGGTTCTCATAAACTGGACAGAAAATTTGCCCAACAAAAGAAGGGTTCTAATCAGAATATTGTGAATATAATATAAGAGGAAGTTTCGTACTGACTGGTCTCTTTCTTAGGTAGAAAGGCTTAGAACAGCTTATGGAACATTTCAAAATGATGTCTTACAAGCATTCTACCCCCTTTTAAATCACACGTAGCCCTTGAATACGAGGAGGAAACAGGCTGGGCGGTTTTAAGTCTGTCCACGGCTGGTAGGAGATAGGATGCATTTAGCCATATCCACCACCACAAAGGTTGGTTCCCCCACAAACCTCCCCAGCAGGACATGGATGGAAATGTGGATTTTTTTTGCAGCAGAGAAGCTTATACATAATACTATTACTATCCTAGGCACCTATTAAATATGATTGAAACAACGCCCATTGGAAGTCTTAAAACCTTAACCACCAGTTTTACTTCTAAAATAAAGTAAACTGCCAAAAGTTCTGATAAAAGTGACAATTTATATTTTTAAGTAGTACAACTGGAATTTTCCTATAGCTGTAGACAAAGGAATTCTTACTCAGATAAGTAGAAGAGCACCAATAAATTTAAGGTAGCTTATGCAAGTTAGGCACTAATGAATGTCATCTTCTGTTTTGTCATGAAAAAAGATCTTTCTGCTGCTAAAGGAGACTGATTTAGATTATGAATAGCTGTAGTGATTTGCAAAAATGGCTCCAGAGAGATAGAATGAGACTCCATATACTCATGGCACTTGAGGTTTCTGCCCTTTTTGTTGAAAATTAATTTGTCCTGTGGGTTATTGGATTCTAGCTCAGCCAATGTATATTGCTCAGTCATCACAAATTTACTTAAAATTTAGTGTAGCTGAAGTTCATTCAACAAGACAAAAGTCTACAGTTGAAAGCTTCTAAAAATCTTTTTAAAAAACTGGCTAACAGTGTAATTGAAAGTGCTGGCGTCTAAGTAGATTCACATAATGTTTTGCAGGTATCAATATATACTATATTACTATGTTAGAAATAGATTTTTCACTTGTTTCCCAAGAAAAAGCAGATAGGGAGGATTTATCATCCTTTGGTAAAAGGACGTTTTGGTTGAAGGTTCCATATTCCAAAATAATATAAATCCCTAAATTCAGATTAGATTCTGTAATACATACCGCATAATTCAGCCATTCACATATTTTACATAATTTCAAAACAAATATTTTTAAAAGCAAATAGGATATGCAACTCCTAATGCTTCCAAATCCCAAATACATGACACTAGAAAAGAAGTAAAAGTACACAAATTCTGTCTGCCTGTTTCAGCAGCTCTAACCACAGGCAACTCACTTCCTCCTTAGAAGGCTGCAGCCTGGACGCCCCCAGACCAGGAGGGTCAGAGTCAGTCACGCTCCAGACAGAGATCAGGACACAAATCACTTGCTGTTGACAAAAGGAACACCGGTTTAGTGGCCCTGCTCCTTTACCCAACAATAATGAGAAGAAAGGAAAAGGAAGTATTCTTCAAAAGGGCCTATCATGAGAAGATATGAAGGAGACATAAAAAAAAGAAGCAGCTAATTGTGGGAAAGAGAGCAGTTTTTAATTAATCCTTCCCTTAAAGGGATTTTCCTTAATATAACCTATATTTTTTCATTTTTGCACATTTAAATATGTATATTTAACACATTAAACACATTTAAATATATGTGTTTGACAGTCTTTTTTCCCTTTGAAAATCTAGATGAAGCTCCACACTTATTTAATAGCTAAAACCACACTAGAGACCCTCAGCTGTCATTAGGGCCATTGGGGCAGCTCCTAATTAAACTGAAACACAGGAGGCAACAAACACTATTTGTTCATTTCATTTACAGTTGAAAGATTACTAGATAATAAGACTGGTTCTATTGAAATATTATATCACAAAGTAATTAAGAGCTGAACCTAAATGGTAAAAACATTAAGACGTTATCATCTCATTAAGGAAAGAAAGCAAACACTGTTTGGGGCGACCTAAACCATAGTTCTGGGGGTTTTTTTCAGAAAGCGGCTTCTGTTTTATTCCTTGCACTTAGATTACAATTGAACTACACAACTGATGAAGTTCAAACTCTGAAGCGATCAGCTCTTTGCTTGAGGTACAACCGCACAAAACGAGGTACCGAGTGCTAACCCGATCATGACACAATGGACTGGAAGTTTCAGATTAATAAACCTCTTCCAGTGGAGGACTAAATAACTTTTACAGTTTTATCTATGGTTATTTGTTCCTTTGGAGATTTATGGTCCTCACAACAGATATGCATCTTATCTTTCACTTTCTAGATCAAAGAGAGATGATTTTAAACAGACTTCTGACTGGCATAATCTGGAATTGCAGATGATCTCAATTTTTTAAAAAATGCTGAAAGTGAACTTGTAAGCCAAATGAAAATGACTTTGTGCATGTCAGGTGCACAGGAGAAAAATCTGCATACAGCTAACCAAGGCTGACCTTCTATTACCAATACTGACGCTCTCGTCCGGCCCTGAATCAGCCAGGTGCAATCTGCACATGCTCAGCCAGGAATTAACACTCTTCGTGCTGCTGCTGCTTTAACCGATTGATGCTAAAAGTTTAGAAAATAAAACCTAACCAGCTATTATTACAAAGTGCCTTTAACCAAGCCTTCTCCTTTGAAAGCAGGATCCTCAATTGAAACTGGCAGACCACATTTTTAGGTTTCAAGCAGCTCTGTCATTCTACAAGGAATGTGTCTGCCACTTCACACGATAGCTTGAGCTGAAAGACATGTACTTTGAATCAGAGAATCAATAGAACACTTAATGGACAATTAGGAGAACAGCTGTAGGACTGTCAGAGACCCATCTGTACACAGCTCAAACAGCAAGCCTGGACAGGGCCCGGAAAACAAAGTACACTGCTCCAGGGCACTGGCCCCACTACAAAACCTCCCTTTCACTTCTCATTTAATGTTAATATAGTGTTCTTTTTCATTACAAATTTTAACACGTGTAGAAAATTATGGAAATTGCTTAAGCCATTTGTCAACTTATATCATGTGAATTGATCAATAAATTTCACTACTTTGTTGTTAATGTAGATAAATTTTGGCATTTAATTAAGCTCCAGTGAAAATGTGGCCACTTTTAATTTCAGCAGATGCTGTCTTTTCATTTGTAATACATAACTACAGGGGTAAATACAACCCAATCATGAATTATCACTAAATATTTATAGACAACATAGCAATTCAGAAAATAGACACAAAAGATTTTTACAATGAAACAATTACTGTGTGCAAAATCTGAAATAGGTGGTGATGAACTCTAATAGGAGCTGTGAACAGAATCTTAATATTGTAGCTCAGCAAAGAATTACATATGCATATTTTTCTCTCATGATCCTGCCTCCATAGAGTACATTTCTATTGACAGAAATAATCAAGTTTTTTTCACAAAATTGTTCCAAATGTTAAAAGATAGTGCCCTAAGTTTGTAGAAGCATATTAAAATTTATAAATTAAAATAAAAATCCATTCCTTTATATTTCTTTTTACTAAATTTATTTAGATAAAATTGGGAGGCTTCTCTGAACGGATAAGAGGAAAATCTTACAACGATTATTGCACACACATGATTTGGATTGGGGCTATAGGTTGGTCAAGAGGACACTGGGATGGGGAAAGGAGACAAGATGTCAGACAATGGGAAAAGCAGAATGAACTTTTCAGGCTTCCTCCATATGGCCTAAGGGGCCTCAACGTGAAATCCTGCTCCCGACAGCCAGAAGCCCTATAGCCCTAACCCTCCGTGGCGTAGTCTGACATGATAAACTGCTGTGTCTCATTTGAAGGGGAATAGGCTGCCTCTTGGTGATTCTGCTGGTGCCTTCAGGGAAAAGGGGATTCAAAATCACATTGCTGTCTTCACAGTGTAATCCACTCCATAACGTCCATTCCCACCATTGTCCAAATGCTTCAGGAAGAGGGCCCTTGCTGGCTGTGCATCGCTGCGTTTTCAGCAGAAAAGCAGACCCGAGTGCTGTGTGTAGCGCCTTTGGAAATATTTTAACAATAAAGTTTAGGGAAATCAAAGCTGACCCCTCATTCCTATTTTCACGATGTCTCCACGTCAGAATGGCCACCACTGCTGAGGCAGTCTGGCGCTTCCTACTGTTCTGGCAGAGGAGTGCGTGGTCAGAGACGATGATCTCGACATTCAGACTGTATCAGAGGAATGAGAGTTAAGCAGCCAAAGGGAAAATGGATTGCGTCTTCTTGCTGAACCAAATTATACATCTAAATTCCCAGCCAAAATTCTCTCTCTGGCTCATTCTCACATGCTCATATTTTTTTTTATTCCAAAATTTAAATTTCCTGGGACTTGAGGCCTTGTTTTTATACCCGTAAAAAGTAGAAGAGGCTGGAAAATCCACCTCAGCCCTAATGCGGATAGTTAGGGATTTTTGGTAATCTCTGAAATCTAGGATTTCACAGAGTCATAATCCTAGTATTTTCCTGAGTCATGTGTATTTATGAATTTCTTTGCCTTTGGGGCAAACTGAGGAAAGACAGAGGTTCTTGCTAAGGAAATACAGGTATTTGTTGAATATTTGATGTGGACATTAAGGTGGAAGAAAGTTAAGACACAAGATTGGCTGAGAAACAAAAATTGAGATTCTAAAACATCGAGATTGTAGTAGATTAAAGATGACCACGAAATTCTTGCCATTTCTCCCATCAGTGAGTGGAGTCTATTTCCTCTACCCACGAATCTGGGCTGGCCCATGAGCTGTTTTGCTCAGTAGAATTTAACAGAAATGACAATGTGTGAGATCCCAGCCAAAGTGTGAGAGGACCTGGGAGCTACTGCTTTTGTGCCCTTTTAGGCGTCAGTTGCCATGCTTTAAAAAAACTCTAGTTAGACTACCAAATGATGAGAGATCACTCAGAGAGGATCTTGGAAGATCAGAGACCATCTTGGATGATCCAGCCCAAGGCAGACTCCCAGCTGAAAGCAGCTGCCTGGATGACTACAGCTTCCCCATGAGGAGGAGCTGAGCTCAATCAACCCACAGAATCATCAGGAATAAATTCTTATTAGGCCAAGCCATGAAGTTTTCGGGTGATACATTACATGGCAATAGATAACCGAAACAGAGATTTTATAATAAAAATATCCATTCTTTTTCTTCTCATATCCTACCCTCCCTCTAAAGTCATGTCAACTGGCAATCATCATCTATTTTCCTATGCCTCTTGCAGAATTGACCCAATAACAAGAAAACAAAAAGCCAAGATAAGAATTGGGGGGGGGGGGAGTAGAGTTATTTTTAAAAAGGAGCTCAGACTGATTCTATTACTTCTCTGTTTTCTCTCTTTACAGTTTCACTCAATATCCCAAGTCGACATCAGTGCTCAGATTGGACACCAAAGGAAAGGCAGTTTCTGTAGCAAGTAGTCCTTCTCCTTTCAGGACTCCAGTCTTGACAGTCAGCTGAACAACCCAAGTTACCTAAAGGAGAGTGGACTTTTTAAAAGACATCAGTAGATGTTCTGCCACTTATATTAGAGTTGCCAAACATTTATTCTTTAAAATCAATTTTCTCTGAGCTAAAAGAACAAACTAGATTCTAATCACAGCTCTGTCATCTGTGGCTGTGTAACTTGGGCAAGTAATTTTATCTTTTTGGAGCTCAGTTTCCTCATCTGTAAAAAGAAGACAACAGACTACGTGATCTTTAAGGTCCCTTAACACTTTGCCATCTTTCAAAGATATATGTCATTTTTCAGGTGATGCCAGCTCACTGGTCATCCCTTATTGTGATCATGTAGTGTCAACTAAAAAGTCTTTCTCTACTGCCCAAGGCAGGCATGAATATATCCTTAATGTAATATTCTACCCCTGAATAATTGAGGTGATTGTATAATTAACTTTTTCTCAGAAAGCATAATCCCAATTTTTTTTACTCCATCATTCTATAAGAATAAAGAAATATGACCATTTGTCTTTACCATGCAGGTCTCTAAATGGATACCCATTCTTCATAAAGTTCATAAGAATTTAGTGCATGTTTTTCTTGTGGAAGAGACCTGAGAGGAACTGAGGGAGGGTAACAGTTGAGCACGGAAGGTAATAGCTTCAAAACTCACTGATTCTTATGTTACACCTGACACTGAAAGTTCTGTTGTATTTCAGGGGGTCTTCATGAAACCTTGGGTTTAGTCAGAAATAGGATATTAATGTGTAATATAAGTCTAATTCAAAAGCAAGTAAGCAAAAATCAAAAATTAGGGCTCTCTATCTCACTGCACTATTATAGTAAAATATGGTAAATATTTGGTATGGTAAAAATCATAAAGTTAGTCATCACTTATAATATCTAGGAAAGGAACAATACGGCTCATCAATCTCGCATATATAATTCCAAAATTTAGCAGTTTCGACCATTTATGGAATCAAATAGATCTAGGGTGGAATCCTGAATGAACCATTTACCAGCTGGGTAGCCTTGGGCAACTTGATTAATCTCTCTGTGTCTCGAGTTTCTTCCTATAAAGCACAGATTTCTGTTTATGGCATAAAAATGAGATAACATACATACAGTGCCTAGAACAGTGAGCACTCGGTAAACAGAAGTTACAATTAAACATGAGCTCCATGAAAGCAGAAACCTTGCCTTTTCACCTTTCTACCACAAGTGCATAGACACGCTGTGTGGGTCAAACATTATTACTCCGGCCAACAGCTCCAACATCGTTCAGCGGTCTTGTTACACTGCTTATCAAGTAGCAATCACTTGGTTTGAGTTTCATGCCCTTTAACCTCCTGTGCTCATTATGAACAAGGAAAGAACCATCCAAAAGACAAAAGTCAGAGGGACAAACCCTACACAGATTACCGGTCCCTGGTAAATTAAAAGTTGGGAGCGTGAACTAAAGACAACCACGGCTCGCATGGAATGGGAGAATCCCTGATCACAAATAGGCACCTCTGGAAGCTGTGCTAACTACCTTTACAGAGGCCACGGCTTTGCTGAGCTTCTGCTTTGGTGAAAGTTTTCTAACAAACAAGGGAACTAGGTTTTAGGGGATCCCTGTGGAGCAGTTGCCATTCAGTCTGGTAGAAGAATAAAACAGAAAGAGATTCTGGACAATTTGCCCCAGGTCAGTCACTGACCAAACCGAAATTAGAACTCACATTGCTTAATTTCCCTAATCATTATTCCATTATTGACCATATTTCTTTGCCTCCTATATTGAGAGAGAATTCAGATAGTGGAATGAGGCAACATTAGAAAATATTTTACATAACGGGTGTTCTCAATCTTCCTTCACAGAATCCAGGCTGACTTTGCAACACCAGGAGTCCTGTCAGATCAGTGATCACAGTCTGACCAGCGGTCCTGCTGCCCCGGATGGATAATTGATTCTGGTTCACTTTCATATGAACGTACTTTTAGGGTGGCAAGCATTGGTTGGTGACGAGACTGTTCCCTCCCTCAACTGTACCAAATCTCTGCCTAATCAATCATTCCTACGAAATGAGCCAGTTCCTTGGGTCTTCATACATGGCAAACACAAAACCATACAAAAAGATTTACACTCAAAACTACTGCCGCAGTCTTTCGATAATTACAGAGAGTTAATGTGGCTATTGGCAAAGCTAAAGCCAACGAAGACATAAGTATAAGACTTAAACGCAGAAAAGAAAGGGGAATCTGCCAGACCATAGATATGGAACCTGGTACTAAATGTTCTAGGCCCCTGATAATACATGGTATATGACATGAACTCATATCAAAACCACACCCACTAGTTCATCTTTCTCTACTCCCTTCCTGTAATAAGGAAGATAGCGGGCAAAAGGAAATGGGAAGAGAGGGTTTATAAGAAGCACGACCACAGACAGAACGCGGAGGGAGACTTGGGCATCTTGTTCTTTGTATCCAGGGTTGGATATACCAAGTTAGACACGGGCTCTCAGATGATTCCAAACCTTCACCTTCATATCAGCTTGCTTGTAGCTGATATGAAGATTGATGAGATTTTAAGATTCTAAGAGTTGGTGTATCCAAATGTAAACAATGATGATAATTTTGGTGTTTCCTTTCTTTACACGCTAATATTAAGTATCTTTACGTTGTGGAAGTTAGGTAAACCACAGTCACAGTCTGTCTGTGGCTTGAGGAAAAGCTGACTTGAATCAGAGATGTGGGTTTGGTTCGATTTCCAGAGCATACCCAATAACTTGAATGGATCACAGAGAGCCTAATGCTAGTTCTGCTTGAGAAGCTGATGTGTACATGTGCATAAAATGTATATTAGAAGCATATTAATACAATTCTATCTCAACAGATTTAATTCTTAAATGCTACATATACTTGTTTAATCTCCCATTTTAAAAGTAGAAAAGGTTAGATTATAACATCAGGTTAGCTCTCTTTGAAGCAGGTAATAATTAAGTTGATTCACTGTTGCAATTACTGTCAAATCCCCCTTAATTACCAGAGATTTTATAGCAGCTTCATTATACGTCTGCTGTAATGCATTGTGGCCCTAAGGAGAAGTGTTGCAGGAAATTCTGCATAGCATGGATAATTCTAACCTGCAGTTACAGCTTCCAGCAAAAGCTTCTGCACTAAATTTATCTTTTTTTGACATTTCTCCCTGTTACTCAAGCAGTTAAATGAGGTAACATTACTAAAATACCTACCTAACTTTGAAAGTTGGAATTGATTTCTCCATGGATATTAAAAAAAAAAAATGAAGGGATAAGTTAGCCTTCAATAATTCCTGAAAAAGTATCACACTATGTTTAATAATGAATTTCGATTATGGCATTCAAATAGAGCTGAAGTCTATATCTAAGTCACAAATGTATCTCATATTTCTACTTCTTGTGGATATTTCTTATATAATAAGCAAGAAAAAATTATTACTGAATCCCCAACAGATAATCTTGAAGAGGATAATCAACTGCTTTTTATTTATCAATGACTTTTCAACTAATTTCTGAAAAAAGTAATCATTTAAAAAAGGTAATTTTTAAGTTTCCATATCACTGCTTGTTTTCATTGGAAAAATCTTTACAAATCAGAGCCTGTAAATTGAGTCAAGTTCAAAACCAATAACTGAATAATGTCTCCCTCAGATCCCATTTTGACCAAGGAATTCACTCCACAGAATATATTAGATTCAGAAGGGGTTGCAGTGTCAATGACACTATTGGCAGCTGTGTTAACAGTCAAGGGCCTGGCTTTGTACAGCAATACAGTTATTAAATTTCTCCAGAGACCATGACTCATTAATCAAATATTCATACATCTCTGTGAATACACACTGAACAGAGAATGCCCTCAGAGCTGAGCATCCCAAGACAAGTCTCTTTCATGTAACACTGACAGAATCCCGAGAACATGCGGTCCTGGTTTGCATTTCTAATGCACTATGTACTCTTGAATTCTCCATTTCCTAAAAACAGAACACAAACGATCTTACTGATTGCAAGTGTTTGAGGGTTACAATTAAAATTATTCTACTATTGCTTCATACCATCTTTTTTTAAAATGAGGACAGTGAATCAATTCTTCTGTTCTTTGTTTACCATCAAACAAGTAATTTTTTCCCAGGCGGATGAAGAAACCCAGGGCCATGCTCCTATTAATACAAGAATTTGTATTAGCATGAAAACAACAGATCACTACTTAAACCAGGGAGGCCAAATTACTTAACATATTAGCAGACATGAACTTGCTATATTTTGCAAAGTCCTCAGTCTGTTTTATACCACTGGGAGTTTTCCCCCTATTAAATAGTAACAAAAGGTCTTTCTCAATTGTGGTCTCTGGAAAATTGGGGTCTGAAGGCCAGGCAAAGAAGAGAAGGCTCAAAATGTCACCTCGGAAGGCTACTAAGAGCAGGCTCTTCACCTCTGCGAAGAGAAGTGAGAGAAGGAGCATCTTACATACATTTCCCATCTAACTAGCAGTTTCTGCAACAACAGGAACCTGATTCTCAATGCTAGTACAATACTAGCAAATCTGCCAAGTGCCATCTCACCTCTTCAACCTATCCAGTCTACCAACCAAACTGCCTATGTCTTTCATCCTGGTTTTCCAAAATTCTGGCTCCAGTAGGTCAAAGACTTCCCTTCCATAGTCACCCAGCTTTCCTCCCATCCAGCCAAGTCCTTCGCCACTCTATGTGCTATTTTCCCCAGTGCCTTCTTCTTGGTCATTTGGAACCTCGAACTCAACATGAGGCAGAGAAAACTAGGACAGGCTTTGCAATCAGGAGAGGTTTAAATCCCGGATTTCCAAATTGTCAACTGTGCTAACTTGGCAAGTTACCTTACCATATCTGACCTTCACTTTCTTCATCTGTAAAATGGAGATGATAAAAATACCTAATTTCCCAGGATTTTGAGGATTACACTAAACAATGTGCTTTATAAAATACTTAGTAAGTGCCCAATAAATGGTATCATCATTGCAACCGTTAGTCCTCTCTCTCTTCACATTGACTCAAACTTTTCTTTTTCCTGACAAGACTGATTCCCTCCTAAACTCAACCAGCAGAGACTCCTCCTTCCACGTAGACCCCTCTGATCCAGAGGGCAGCTTTGCTCTCCCACCTCCAGGTACTGGCTCGGCGTCATCGCACACCCGCTCCCACTGATGCTCACACCGTCACTTCACACACTCAAAAGGCTCCAGTTCCTGATTTCAGCTGATCTTGTGCCTTGTCTTCATTCTCACAACTTCTATCTTCCATTTCTCCCACTTCCTCACTTTATCCTGTGGTAGTCTGGTAAAGTCTATGGACCCATTCTCAATAAAATATTTTAAAATATAAACAAAATGCATATGGTTACAAAAGGAATAGTTATCAAAATATTTTAATTTGTGATACTAGTAAGTCCTAGCAGCAAGTCCTACCATAATTTCAAAGCAGTGTGAATATTTCAAGATAGCTGCAGTAACTATGACATGAAAGTATTTCTGATTTCTATTAGGGACAAAGTCCTAGGTACTGCGGATGCTACTGTACTTCATCCCCTCCATTCTCCGTGGAAGGAAATACTGTTTCAGTTAGATGTTAGTAAAAATAAAGATGTAATTTTTTTCACATCCCAGCTCACGGACCCTTGAATTCTATTCATGGGTTCATGAGGTTAAGAACCTCTACATTAAATGACCTATTGTTGCTCTTCTAAATTCACTAAGTTCATCCATAGACTATAGAATTACACCTAGATAAAACAGACTCTAAGGGTAGGGCTTGAGAAATCATCTTCCAATTTTAAAGTGTTAGAACTAAACTCCAGTTCGTCTGACTTCTGTACCCTTTGTTTCTTCCTTCACAGCATCCTTCCTCCTGTGTCTCTCTCCCAGGCATCTACCTACATAAGTATACATTTCAGCCTGACTCTCACGGCCCTCGGTAACAGAGCTCCCAGACGCGTTTCATTCTTGTCACTCATTCTTCTGTCCACATCATCGCAGGACGTTTATCATCACCCCACACTAGATGCCAGCAGTGCGCCCTGGTCAGCACAACAGCCCAGACCAGGCACATGCACTTCAGATGTGCCCTCTGGGGACAGCCCTCCACCCTGACCCCACTTTCATTTAGATAATATGTCCACAGACCCTGTCTCTGGGTCTTTGGGCTGTTTCCTTCCCAGATACTTACCTCCTCCCTGCCTGTATATAAATCATAACAGACTTTCAGAATTCATCTCAAACACCACCTCCTCCATGAAGACTTTCTTAATCCCCATAACCAGGTGTGAGCTCTCTTTTGAAACCAAATATAATTTTATTTTGTAGAACTTCTAAGTCTTCTCTTCCCTACCAAGCGTGACAGTTTTTTTGTGTATTTTCCCCACCCTTAAGTAAATTTATAAGCTCCCTGACAGAAGTGTCACATTTTTATCTCAATGTATTCTATAGACCCTTACAGAAATTCAGTATTAGAATGGAATTAAGACGTTTTAGGGTTTTGGACTTTTTCTTTTCTTTTCTAATTCCCGTTCTCCAATGCCAGTTCAAAAAAAATAAGGCATACTCTTAAAGCCTTTTCAAATCTTAAGACAGAAATGAATGAAATCTTGACAATCATCTTAAAGGCTAACACTTACTGAGTTCTCACTGTGTGCTGGGCATTTTTCTAAGTGTTTTTGCATGTTTCCTCACTTAATCCTCACAATAGCCCAGCATGATAGTTGCTGTTACCCAGACTGTACTAGGACAGTCACTACTATCCTAGCCACGTAGCCAGAAGGTGCTAGAGCCACAATCTGACACAGCCAGTCTGACTCTGCAGTTCAATCAGCTCATTAATGCCACCTCCACTGTGTGACATGGAGCTTGACAGAAAAAATAAATCTGTTTTTCCCTAAATATAAGGAGTCACAATTTTTTCCAAACTAGTAGCATTAAGTGAATATATAAAGTCTAACTTTTGAACCACTTGTTTCGGCTGATGCTATGGGTTAATTTGATATGTTCTTAATACAATATGACCACAACTATGAGACCTACGTTTTATTCCTTTCCAAACAAGTATCTTTGGTGCTTGGGGCCAATTTTACACTACATAAAAATTCAATAACACTTTATGTTTTAAAAAAGAAGCCTGAAAAAAAATGAAGAAAAATTTTGCAGAAATTGACAAGCTGATCCTAAAAGTCATATGAAAATATAAGGGATTCAGAATTGCCAAAATTATCTTGAAAAAGAACAAAGTTGGAGGACTCACACTTCCCAATTTCAAAATTTACTACAAAGCTATAGTAATCAAGAGAGTGTGGTACTTGCATAAGGAAAGACATACAGATAAATGGAATAGAATTAGAGAGCCCAGAATAAACTCCTACATTTATGGGCAATTAATTTTCAACAAGAATGCCAAGACCATTCAGTGGGGAAAGAACAGCCTTCTCAACAAATGGTGCTGGGACAACTGGACATCCGCATGCACAAGAAGGAATCTGGACCCCTGTCTCACACCACATACAAAAATCAGCTCGAAATGGATAAAGAACCTAAATGTAGGAGGTAAAACTAAAAAACTCTTGAAGGAAGTATAGGTGTAAATCTTTATGACCTTGGATTAAACTATGGTTTCTTAAATATGACACCAAAAGCACAAGAAACCAAAGAAAAAATAGAAAATAAATTAGACTTTATCAAAATTAAAACCATTTGTGTTTCAAAGGACACCATCAAGAAAGTAAAAAGACAACCCACAAAATGGGAGAAAATGTTTGTAAATCATATATCTGATAAAGGACTTGTATCCAGAATACGCAAAGAACTCTTACAACTCAATAATATAAAGACAAATAACCCAATTTAAAATGAGAATTTGAATAGACATTTCTCCAAAGAAGATATACAAATGGCCAACAAGCACATGAAAAGATGCTCAACACCATTAGTCACTAGGAAAATGCAAATCAAAACCACAATAAGGTACCGCTTTACAAACTCCAGATGGCTAAAACAAAAGACAGTAACAAGGGTTGGTGAGGAAGTAAAGCATTGGAGACTCACGCATCGCTGGTGGGATGTAAAATGGTGCAGCTACTCTGGAAAACAGTTTGGCAGTTCCTTAAAGAGCTAACCACAGCGCCACCACATGACCACAACTCCACTCCTGGGCCTGTACCCAGGAGAAATGAAAACAAATGTCCACACATAATCATGTGCACAAATGTTCATAGCAGCATTATTCATAATAGCCCAAAAATGAGAACCCAAATGCCCATAAACCGATGAATAAACAAAATGGTGTATATCCATCTAATGGAATATTATTCAGTCACAAAAAAGAATGAAGTGCTGACACATGCTACAAATCTTGAAAATATTATGCTAAGTGAAAGGAGTCAGACAAAAGGCCACATTTGTATGATTCCATTTACATGAAAGGCCTGGAATAGGCAAATCCATACAAATAGAAAGTAGATTAGTTAATAGGTACAGGGCTTCTTTTTGGAGTAATGAAAATGTTCTGGAATTTGATGGTGGTGATCATTACAAAACTGTGAATATATTAAAAATCACTGAACTGTACACTTTAAAAGGGTGAATTACATCTCAATAAACTTTGTTACTTAAAAAAAAAAACACGAGATACCACCTCACACCCACTATGACAGCTATAATCAAAGACATTACACTTTCACATGTAACCTGATATCCCTAAATCACTTTAAACGTTATAAAATTTGGACTTTTGAACATCAGCTGACAAAGAAGCACTTTGAGCTCTGAGCTGATGCTGTCTGCTGGCTAATATCGCGATCTTTGTATAGCAGCTTATACAATATTAGATTTTATATTTCATTTCCCCTTATTTTGTAAACATGACAGGAAAATACAAAAATGAAAGTTCTAAAACTCATGGTAAGAAATGTAGGTCTCATAAATTTAATATAATTAATATAAAGACAGAAACAATCAGCCTCAATGAAACACTCACTTGACTATCAATCAACTGTATATTTGACAATAAAAGAACAAAAATAAAGAACATCTATGAAATGCTGGAACTATATCATCTGAGATCAAGCCTATATGATTAAAAATAACTTTATATTTTTAATATTTTTATAATATTTTATACTCTCTGGGACAGAACCTTTCTTAAAACGTTGTTTGAAAACATCTGTTTAGTTCCTTCAGATCCAACTGTTTTAAGTGTTTACAGAAACATATTATGTACAAAAATAAGACTTTCTCTCTACGTACAGACATGGGCTGGTAGCCATGAAACTGGCCAAGCAGTGGCTCAGGTTTAGGAAACATTCAGAAGACAGGAAGGACTACCGTGCCAGTCCGGGGCTTAAGACAATGACAATATACAAATCGAAATATGAAAGACCGATAAGTAATGGTCCTCTCCATCAAATAGGATAGCTGTTCAGTTAAATTTTAAAAATAAGAATCAAAATTCAACCTATTAAATGTGCTTAGAGTAATGTGAACAGGAATATAAAATAGAAGAGAAAATAGACAATTGAAAATTATATGTTGAGAAAGCAGAAGTGTGGGGTGGATTTGTTTTCTATGATATTTATTTAAAGTATTTTGGAAATAATTTAAACATGTATGTGTATTTCTCCATTAAAACCCTGATTACTAAGTAGAGTCCTAGCCATAGACTCTCCTGACCTCTTCCACAATGCGATCATCCAAGTCCCAGGACTCATATTAACTGTCTCCTTAATCCCAGATCCAATTCCCCATCTTAGATTCATTAGCCACAATTTAATACAAGTGAATTGATCAGAACAGTGCTCAGTAAATAGAAAGTAGGATGTAAATATTAGCGATAGGGAGGGCACACTGCACATCCCCAGGGAGAGCCATTCACATAACATAAACCAAAGACAGTGCCCCCTGGAGTTGTGCAACATGGCAGCCCCATACCCACTTTCTGGTATTGGTATTTACCTTCTCCCAATGCCTACATCAAATTTTAAATCATCCCAGCCTGCAAGCCTTTTTAATTCATATATTTTCATCTGTGTCAGTTTACTGTGGTGTACCTGCCTAGACACACTCAAAACTTGCTGTCAATAATTCTCTCATTCTTTTGTGATCAGAGACTTCTGTCGGATTTCTTACTTACCTTCGTTTACCCATCCTGCTTATAAAATAACTTTTGAAACCCATGAATTCCCAATTCTTATTAATTTATGTTATCTTAGTATAAAATATAAATATGTATTATATTTATAATTATTAACTTAATTTTCAGTACCTTAAATGGAAGACAATTCTCTGTATAATTTATGTTTCACTCTTGGATAACACCCAGTATCTGGACCGTTGGCTTAAAATAGGGGAAGACTGAGTTTCTAAATTTCTGGAGGAACTGCTTAGAGGGCAGCAAAGTAATTTTTCTACCTAATAACAAACATGTATTCTCCACTTTTAATATATTTTTCTTATTGTGAGAGAATAAGTGAAATTTTATAACTGTAGTTGTGAATGTTTTGGGCCATTGCTTGTCACCAATAATGTCGAAGAGGACTGTAAAAAAGAAAGAGAGAAACATGCTAATTCAAAATGTGTCTACAATACCAACTCTAAATAATTTTTCAAAGTTTATAGGCAAGAAGGTCTTTATATAACCATGAAAACCACACAAGAATGCTTAAGATTTCTAAACTAAGATTCAAACTGTAAAATGATATAAAATTTATATTTTGGAATCAATAGGATGTTTCCAATTATCCCTTCTCTGATGTTTCACCTTTTCAATTCAGCATTCCAAGATATTCGGTCTGAATGCTCGACTGAATATAGTCCTATTGAATAGTGGTTGATAATACTAAAGCTATAATAAATATCACATGAAAAATATTTAATCTCCTAAAATTTTTTGAAAGATATTTGCTCTTTTTATAGAAAATAATAATCCCTATCCTTTCCAAGAAATTGCTTCTATCAATATATTCTGGGTATCCTGCCTCTATTTCACTATTATTTTAAATTCTCAGTTTCTTCCTTATCTTATGTCAGTTTCAATAGAAATTCATATAGTTATTTAATATTTTCAAAGTGTTTTTCATTATCTGTTCTTGTTTCCTGTTTCTGGAAAGTCCTTTATAGTGTTTTTATGGTTGTATATAAATATTTAATCAAAAAGACTTAGATGTACAATGGAAGCTACTGAAGGTGATCTGTGATTAAACCATGAAAATGACACTTTTTCCTAGTAGCAAAGAAATTAGCAGAGAAAAGGGAAAAAGAAAGCTGGATTAGTATAACTTGACCAGAAATACAGTGCTTTCTAACATGCTGTAATTGACAGCAACTGGAGAACTCTAAAAACAGAGATTTCTGGGCTAAAATTGGACAGATTATACAGATAAGTCATTTTTGCTGTTTTGTTTCTTTAATTCTTCTAAAAACAAGATGGAATTAACATATATACTTTTAGATATGTTTGCCCTTGGACAATGTTAAATCCTAAGGTTAACAGAACACAAAAGTGACCTAAAATTTTAATCTTCTAAAGTTATCTTCTCACTAACACAGATTTCATGGGGTTAGTTTAATGTAAAAACAGAAAAATGGATACCTAAGGGGAATTCTTTTGGATATACTTATTCTATAAAGGATCTTTTCACTCGCTCATTCAGCAAATGATGACTCTCAAGATTGCCTGCTGGTGGTTAATATATTGACAAAAGGGGATTCAAAGTGTCAAATCTTATGAAGAAGAGAGAAAAGAAACCTTCACCATCAAAGAGTCACATCAAGGATTTTAAAAATTCATTTCTGAAATGTTAATGGTAAAATCTAGTATCTTAATATTGATGTCCAAATGGAAGACCCTCCTATTATAATTGTAATGGAACACTCGTCTTAGAGTCTCGTCCTTTTGCGCTTTCCTTTATTCCAGGCTGAAAGAGATCACCCATGAGCTTTACTGACTGAGTTTATTGGCTGTCAGAAATTGAAACGAAATCTGTGTTCAAAACAAAGTCTGAAACCAGAATATACAGTAACTGTACTCTAAATCTAATGATGTCGTTTTGCTGCTGTCTTTCCAATAAACATTAACACAACTTTTGGCTGGTCCTCAGCTGAAGTTGAATTAACAGGCAAGATAAATCCATCAGCCTCTCTCTCAATTTTCATAAATGCATGCATTCATTCATACACATATTGAATACTTTTTAGGTGTATATTATGCTGATAATTTATGACTCTAAACATTTATTCTCAGTCATGGGGATGACTGGTAAGATTTGTTTGTTTCATCTGTACAATGCTCTGAGTATTTTCAATATAACTCAACGTAAAGGAAGTTTCTGCCTCCTCTCACCTCAACTTTGTCCAGGTGTAAGTCTGTCTCATTCAAAAATCCTACTTAAAAATGATCCCCCAATATACTGAGAGAATGCTCTCCTATACCCCTAAGCTTTTATGTAGTTCTTGGAAGAGAACACTTGCAATCAGTTCTGATTCATGTGAAGGTATGGGTGGTCTCATCTGATCTGTTTGCTCCAGAAGCCTGTGAATACTGCAGGTGTGAAGAACAAATTGCAACAATTTAGATGAGGTAGCTGCAGTGTATAAAATCGGGCACACCACTGGCTTCTTATTCTTATAGTGCTTTGACATTCTAGGAACATTAGTTCTGGACTTCACTGTCCAGAGTGTATCTAGAGTAAAGGAAAATTTTAGATTTCAGAATATTTGTTTCAATTCAATGAACTACACTCACTGGGAAATGCCAAACCTGATTTCTCTCATCAGGCATATGAACGCAATCTGCCCACCCTCTGTTTCAGTTTTGCATGCAACTCTAAACCTAACAAGTGGAAGAGATCAATGACTAAATGATACACAATTTTATGTCTTCATAAGTCACTTTTCCACACTGAAACATGGAAGCTCCATAAAATAAGTTAATATTTTGCTTTCAGAGCAACAACATTATTTGCCTTCATTATAAATAAAGAGAATTCATTTGAGACAATGATTTTTCAAACAAAAGGATTAAAACAATCCCATTAAAACCAAAACAAAGGTATTTTATGTTCTCAGAACTTTATTAAAGTATATAATCCTGGCTCAGTAATAACTCTAACATTTTTATATCACAAATTTGCCTTTAACACATAATACACTTAGGTAGATTTACCACATAGACGGCCTCAGCTTCTAAACACCACTATACTGATTCATACGAACAGAAAACTCATGTAGAGGAGCACCTATTGATATCTTGCTTGGTACTTATCTTTAGATTTAAAAACTGCATAACAAGTAGAGTTCCCATAATATTTCATTTTTGAGATAGGAAACAAACACTACTCCTATCTTACAATTGCTTTTATCTGATTTGATTGGATGCAATTATTAATAACATAAACTTTAAATGTGTGGGGAAAACCAATACTTTATATTCACTCCTCAGAGAAGCCTCAACAGCAAGCAAAATGAGCAGCCATTATAAAATAATACTGCTAAGTATTACTTTACCTCGCAATTCTGCTTATATAATTGTATGCATATCACAGCTAACAATTACTATTTAATATATCAAGATACATCCAAAAGTATCCTTTGGTTGCATCAATATCAGGAGGCTAGGAAAGCACTGAAGATTCATTCTCTGGTCTTCTGATCATTAGTACAAACTAAAACTTCTGAAACTATTTGGTGATCCCAATTTTGGGGCCTATATCACAAAACCTTCAGGAGACTAGTGGCCTCAGGTGGAAGAATTTGAAGACGGGAAGACTTGCAGTTAAGGAAGAGTTATCATTAGCAGATCTTAGGAAAATAGGAACGCAGCCAGAATCACTTGATATTTATTAGAAATCAAGATTCATTAAATCATTTCTCTTTCAGAAAAATATCTTTAAAACTTGTATATTTTCAAATGTTCTTTTTTTAAAGAACATATAAAATTAAGATATTTGTGAAAATGAGTTTCAAGTATACTTGTTTCTCTTCATTTCTCTCCTTTCAAAGGAGATCTTCTCACCAAGCACAAATGTGCTAATCCTTAAAGCAAGACAAACTCTTCTGTGCTAAATCTTTTTAATCTTTTCTTTTCATCCTCTGAGAAAAGGTCTTCTTCATTGGTTGTAGTAGATGTAAAATCATAGTCTCTGGAATGACCACTTACAAAAGTAAATAAGGGATATTTCTCCTTAGAAGAAATTTCCAGCATCTGTAACAGAAAGTACAGAAGAGTCTCTGAGTGGACGCAATAGTGTACAGCAGGACCATGTGACAAAATCTAATGTTTTAGCCCTGAATCTCTCTTGTTGGCTTCTGTCATTTACATTGATCCAGCGCCACTGCTTTACCGTTCTGGATAAAACACAAAAGTTCATCAGCATTGTACAGTTTATTTACAGCTAAATACCTGCTTCTCCGTTAGGACTAGACCATCAAAAATTAAGTATATTATCATTCCCTGCCACCACCACCACCCCCTCCAGCCAAAGTAGGTCTTCTAGTCACATTAGTTTGAAGGCTTACTAAAAAGTTCAGACGTATCTTCTTTTGGTATTAACAGGCAATGAAACAAAATGGCATCACTGACTATGGTAAAATATTGTGAAGGATTGTTTGGTACTAAAACACAGAAAACAAAGCTCTAAACTGAGTCAGAAGGTCCATTCTAATTTCAGTTCTACAACTTACCTTAGTGTTACCTTGGACAAATCACTCTACCTGAGTATCACCTATAAAACAGGGCAAAAGATAGCCAAACTCCTGACCCCAGAGAATTGTTAAATTGACCAAAAGCAATAATAAAAAGTTATTTTTAAAAATTAAGTTTAGGGGCCGGCCCGGTGGCGCAAGCGGTTAAGTGCGCGCACTCCGCTGCAGTGGCCTGGGGTTCGCTGGTTCGGATTCCGGGCGCACACCGACGCACTGCTCGGCAAGCCATGCTGTAGCAGCGTCCCATATAAAGTGGAGGAAGATGGGTACGGATGTTAGCCCAGGGCCAGTCTTCCTCAGCAAAAAAAGAGGAGGATTGGCAGATGTTAGCAAGGGCTGATCCTGCTCACAAAAAAAAAAAATTAAGTTTAGTCTTTTTAAAAATTCCTATATTTGAAAAAGTACTTCTGCAATAATCTAGTCAACATGAAAAAACAGTGTTCTTATATATAGTAATAATCTATACTTTAAATATTACCCCCTAAGGTTACATTACATAATTCGGATGCAATAAAAGCAACACCTGGAATTTTGTGGGGACCCCGACACCCTTTATAATCTCTGTCAATTTGGGATTCATTGACAAGCCAACAACCCATTCTAAACCATTTTAAATCTCTCTGTTAGACAAGTTCTATTAAAAAAATTAAAACAATTTTCATTTAAAAATGAATAAAATGTTTTGAATGAAGGATGTTTTGATAGAAACAAACTTTTCTGTAAGTAACCAGGACCTATAAGGATTCTGAAAAGTTCATATGAATTACAGATGAATTATACATCATTAACCATGATCAATTAAATATAATTTGTTTTTAAAGAGTAATTTCAGGGGTAGAAACTAAATTTTCCCAAATGTCAATATTTAACTGAAGGATCATCAAATTCTTAAATAGTATATTTATAGATTCTCTTGAAAAGTGGCTAAAATAAATACGTAGCCCCAGCATACAGATACAATGTTAAATTAAAAATATTTCAATGAGACAGTTAACATGAAATACATTTTTTAATTGAATGGAAATGAACCATTTAAAAAACAATCAAGTACTTAAAAAAACTAGATATGATGAAAATTACATCCTATAATTCACATTGTGCTCCTAATTTATACACTGCTCAAATTTATTTTATTTATATTCTACAAAAAAAGGGAAAGAGAAGGGCAAAAATGTGAAAAATGAAAAATAAAGAGACAGAGGGGGCTGGCATCCCATCAGTCATCTTTCAACTCCAGCCAATGGCTGTAGTACAGTCCAAAACTGCTGCCATTTTATATTCATGTAATGTCACTTGTAAAAGTGCAGTATCTAATGGGCAGGTATCATTTTCAAATCAACACAGAAGACCTAACATTAGCTCTCTTCCTTCTTTCTTTCAAGATCAAGAAAGAAGTCATTTAGGTTTATTAGTTGTTCATCAACTAAGATTCAAATCTGTGCCCCAGGGCAAAATGTCAGAAAGGAACTCTCTATCCTTTAATCATAAAATCTACCTACATTTTGCAAACCCACTAGCAGTGTAAGGCCTCTTTATGCATATTTATTGATTTAGGTTTTGAAAATTATAATGTTTCTAACTTTTCTGAGTTTATTTAAAATATTTTTAAAGATTATCATACGAAAAATATAGTAAAGGTTAACGCAAATGAGTTGAAAACTTATGTCCACACAAAAACTTGCACACGTATGTTTATAGCAACTTTATTCACTACCGCCAAAACTTGGAAGCAACGAAGATGTCCTTCAGTAGGTGAACGGATAAATAAACTGGTACATCCAAACAACGGAATACTATTCAGCACTAAAAAGAAATGAACTATCAAGCCATGAGAAGACATGGAAGAACCTTAAGGACGTATTACTAAGTGAAAGAAGCCAATCTGAAAAGGCTGTGTACCGTATGATTCCAATGATATGACATTCCAGAAAAGGCAAAACTACAGATACAGTAAAAAGACCAGTGGTTGACAGGGATTAGTAGGGAGGGAGAGATGAAGAGTTGCAGCACAAAGGATTTTTAGGGCAGTGAAATTACTCTGTATGATACTATAATGGGGGACACATGTCATTATACAACTGTCCAAACTCATAGAATGTACAACACCAAGAGTGAAACCTAACGTAAACTTCAGACTTTGGGTGATAATGATGTGTCAATGTAGGCTGATCAACGATAACAAATATCTGGTGGGAGATGCTGAAAGTAGGGGAAGGGAGTATATGGAAACTTTCAGTATTTTCTACTCAATTTTGCTATGAAACTAAAACTTCTCTAAAAACTAAAGTCTACTAAAACTATATATATTAAAGGACAATTAAGTCGCGCAATTATAGTAAGTGATAACCTATCAGCACGTAAATATAATATGGCCGGGAAGAAGTAATTTTACAACAAATAAAAATGGAAACGCCAAAGGAGACCTTAGAAATTATCTAGCTCACTCTCATATTAAACGGGAAAATTGAGACCCAAAAGATTTAAATTACTTCCCAAAATGACTTAACAATAGCAGCAGCAACAACAAAAAGAAATAAACTGATAAGGAATTACTAGGATATCAGACCTCACTGACTTATCAACATGCCTTTCAAATTACAGTTAAGTGTGCTATTCATTTCCATGAAATGGAAATATCCATTTCATGTCTTCCCATCTAAAGGATAAGCCTCTGAAGATTTTAAAAGAAATCAAAGTTCCTATCATTAAATCCCAGAAGTAAAAAAAGACCTAAGAAAGAAAACACCCCTCAGCTTTCACTTGGAGAATATAGAACCAGAAGGAGGGGAAACATAATCATGAACATAAACCTGAAACAGAAAGTGTTTACAGGGCCGGCCCCGTGGCTTAGTGGTTAAGTGAGCGCGCTCCACTGCTGGCGACTCGGGTTCGGATCCCAGGCACGCACTGACGCACTGCTTCTCCGGCCATGCTGAGGCCGCGTCCCACATACAGCAACTAGAAGGATGTGCAGCTGTGACACACAACTATCTACTGAGGCTTTGGGGGGAAATAAAATAAATAAATAAAATCTTTAAAAAAAAAAAAAAAAAAGAAAGTGTTTACAGAAAGACATTTACCACAACAGCAATGGGCATGGTAAATTGTGTACCATGGAGAAAAATCGAATGTTAGTTCTAGAAAAGGAAGCAAACCTATTCTCTTACTCAATGAGCTGAAGGAGTAAAAGTTACATGGAGGCTGATTCCAATTCAATGTAAAAAAAGCTTTTTGAACAATGAGCATAGCCCAAGAGATGAAAACAAGGAAAATAATTAGTTCACCATTTCCTGAAATAAAGATTAGACTCTGGACCACGGACTGATGTATAAACAGGAGACTGTATAGAATAGTGCTTACCAGCACATATTCTCAGCTTCAACTACCTGAGGTTTGAATCTCAGCACTACCATTTATTAGTCATGACCTTTGTGAAAGTTCCTGAACCTCTTCAACTGTAAGATTCCTCACCTGTACAATGTAAATAACAGGACCTACCTCAAGCTTTGTGTAGATTAAATGAGATAATGAATATAAAGTGCTTAGCACAGTGTCTGACATAAGGTAAGGACTCAACAAATATTAGCTTTGGACTGAATAACCTCTAAGATCTCTTGGATCTCTAGGATTCAATGGCTGTAATATAAATTTTGTTCTGTAGCAGGAGGACAACTCGCCACATGCAAATATTTTTTCCTGTGTTGACATCCATTCCATACTCAAACCATTAATTTCCTAATACTCACATTTTTATTTGAGATTTTCTGGCCTCAAACATCAGCGCTATCAGGTAGTAAGTTTATCATTAAACAGGAGTATTTTGCTTGACAACAATCATTAGGCTGAGAACAAGTGAAAAGAAGAGCAAGAAAAGGAGGTGTGAGATAAGATAAAAATAATCTACATCAGGCCCTTTACAAGACAGCAGAGCAGAGGAGATACAATCTAAGTCGGCCTTGGGAAGGATGCCTATGAAAGGTGAGCAGGTTCACCTGCAGAACTTAGAGAGGAACAGTATATAAAGGCACAAAAACAGGAGTGAGACACAAAACTGACAACAAAGAAACTGACTGAAAGCCTGTATGTGAATTCAATTCCCAGTCCCAATAGCAACCAATACCCTTCTTCGCTCCCCACTAGCCATCCCACACACAGGAAAATAAAGATTTATTCTTTGGAAAAATTGAATAAAGATACGGACCCTAGGACACCAGGCCTGGTGATGACTACAAAAGCTGAGGAATTAGTGACAGTCTAAAATACTAAACCGTGGGCGGGCCCGGTAGCGCGAGTGGTTAAGTGCGCGCGCTCCGCTGCGGCTGCCTGGGGTTCGCCGGTTCGGATCCCGGGCGCGCACCGGCGCACTGCTTGTCAAGCCATGCTGTGGCGGCGTCCCATATAAAATGGAGGAAGATGGGCATGGACGTTAGCCCACGGCCAGTCTTCCTCAGCAAAAAAAGAGGAGGATTGGCAGATGTTAGCACAGGGCTGATCTCACAAAGAAAATAAATAAATAAAATACTAAACTATAGGGCCCTCAGCATCCTTTACCTCCTGCTCCTGGAGCACCTGCAAGCAAACACATTCCACAGGGAGACGGCAGAACTTTTCTCTGAAAAAATCAAACAACTCCAGAGAAAAGATTACCACTTACTAACATCTGGGGGCCAACCAATGAAAAGGCAAGCTTATCACCTGAATGCCCTCGTAGGAGGGTCACCAGCTTTAAGCCATGCTCAAACACAGAGAACTTGGACTCAGCTCGTCAGTGCCTCACTCTTAAATATATAAACAGACACAGAAGATCACCAGTCATCTAGGGGAAAGCATCCAATGGAACACTGGAAGATTAAAACAAAAAACAACAGCAAAACAAAAAAAGGATCCAGAAGGAAACATAAACAGCAAAAGAAGCAGAAGAAAATTTCAAAATTACTACAGTTAAGTTCCTTGGGGAGAAGAGGAGATAATACATCCATAAAAAAGATGAGAAGATTATGAAAAAAGAATAACAGAAAAACATAAATAAATCCTAGAAATTTAAATGTCATAATTGAAAGTTAAGAACAATAGAAGAGTTAGAAGATAAAGTAGAGGAAATCTCCCATTATAAAAAGATAAAGACACAGAAAATAGAAGGAAAAGAGACAGGAAAATTAGAGGACCAATTCAGAAGGTAGTTCCAGAAAGAAAGAAGGATGAAAACAAAAGAGAAGAAAAGAGAAGTTTTTTTAATTTCAAGAAAATTTCCCAGAATGGAAGGAAACGGGACAATCAATGAAAAAGAATGCAAACCAAGACACATAATGAAGTTTCAGAATGCTAGGGATAAATAACGATAGCTAACACTTTATATAGTGCCGACTATAAACCAGGCACTAATCTGCTAGATCATTTAATTCTCATAACGCTGCTGCAGAGAGAGGCAGCTATTATTATTTTAATTCCACGAGAAAACTGATGCACAGAGAGGTTAAGCAATGTGGCCAAGGGTACACAGCAATGAGGTGGTGGAGCTGGGATTTAAACCCAAAAACTTTCAGAGAGAAAAAATGTCACCCTTCAGAGGAAAAGAACTCAGGATGACATTAAACATCTCAGCAGCAACACTGGATGCCACAAGTGAGTAGACCAATGACTCTGAAGTTCAGAGAAGAAATTACTTTCATTCTATAGTCCATACCAAATCAAATTATCAATAAATTAAAAGATAGAATAAAGATGGTTAGACATGTAAGAATTCAAAAACTTTAGCATCTGTGTCTTAGGAAGGTGTTAGAAACTCTGCTTAAGGGAATAAACTAAGGAAAGATTCAGAAGATTAGGAATCCAGTTTAGGAAGGCAGCATTAGGAAGTTCCAAATGGACATCTCTGCATCAGGTCTAGAGAACAGATGAGACCGAGGCATGGGCCGGCCCGGTGGTGTAGCAGTTAAGTTTGTGCGTTCCGCTTCGGTGGTCCGTGGTTCACCGGTTCAGATCCCAGGCGCGGACCTATGCACCGCTCATCAAGCCATGCTGAGGCGGCACCCCACGTAGAGCAACTAGAAGGAGGTACAACTATGACATACAGCTATCTACTGGGACTTTGGGGAGAAAAAAAGAGAAAGAGGAAGATTGGCAACAGATGTTAGCACAGGGCCAACCTTCCTCAAAGGGGAAAAAAAAAAAAAAACAGACTGAGGCAAACAGAAAACTGAGAGAGAAAAGGAAGAAAGGAGAAAAAAATGATAGATTTTCTTACATTTGTACTCAAGAAAAATTTGCTGCTTGCTATTTGACAGACAGGAGTGAACATTTAGAAAAAATATCATTAGGTACAAAGAAAACAGAGGAAATGAAAAAGAGGGGTGAGCAGTATTCACTCCAAGAAAATGACGGTTAGAGAGAAAGAAATGTAATCATATACACTGTGTGGCTACTGAACAACATCACGGAGGCATAATACGTGAACACTGAGCGGTGATTTACCAAACTCTGTGGGAGTACGGCTGTGAGAAGGAGAAACGGGGTGAAGGGGAAGAGAAGAGAGTTAAATCCTCAAGTACTGTAACAGGAAACTAATCAGTAATGTCTCAAATGGATCAATCAAGAAATGGCAGAATAGGGCCAGCCCCGTGCTTAGCGGTTAAGTGTGTGCGCTCCGCTACTGGCAGCCTGGGTTCGGATCCCGGGCGTGCACCGATGCACCGCTTCTCCGGCCATGCTGAGGCTGCGTCCCACATACAGCAACTAGAAGGATGTGCAACTAAGACGTACAACTATCTACTGGGGCTTTAGGGTAAAATAAATAAATAAAAAGAAAAAAAAAAGAAATGGCAGAATAAGCATATTACTTAGAAATGTAGAAGTAAAAACCCAAAGAAATAGCTGAAAGAGTTACAAGTGACCACCTCTGAGGAGGTGCTCTGTGAAGTGACGAGTAACATGGCAAGGACTCTTGTTTCTCAGCTTAAGCCTTTTATTGCAATTTTACTTTCTAAAATATTTGCATATATTACTTTGATAAAAATTAATTTTGGGGCCCAAACATATTTTGAGTTATGTATTAAATAAACGGACTATTATAAAGGAAGATACAGCCACAGAAATTTAAGGTAAATACAATAGAAGAAATAGGTGAAAACACACTGGATTTGCTATAGTTCAATCACTGAGCTCCCTGCTAATTTATAAGTAAGATAAATTTACAACAAAGTCTCTCGAATTCTTTCCTTCATAGAACAAAAATTTATTAAATTCCTACAATGTGACAGGCAGTTCTCAGCACTGGGGACACAATAATATACAAAACCAACAAATATCCCTGCCTTATCGAGATTACATTTCAGCGGAGTAGAAAGGTGATAAATAATTAAATAAACATAATGTGTTTACATACGATATAGCAGAATATACACATATACAAGTGTGTGTGTGCGCGCGTGTGTGTGTGTGTGCGCGCCTAAATGAATGTGCTATGGAGAAAAATAAGACAAAGAAAGGGGAAAACAACAAACGCATACAGGTCAGCCAGGGCTGGCCTAAGAAGGTGACGTTTGAGTGAAGAGCTGGGAGAAGTAAGGGAGGGACCATGAGAACACCTGCAGGAAGAGAACTGCAGGCACAGGACAGCACAGAATCCGTGAACAGAAGGGCACGCAGCATTCTCAAGGAGGCTAGTGTGGAGGAACTTGCGAGAGCTGGGGGAAGAGAGGAGGGGGACGAGGTCAGAGTGGCGATGGGGTGAAGGGAGATTCCATTTTATGAGGCCTCACGGGTCACTCCAAGAGTCTGGGCTTGCACTCAGTCAGAAAGCTACTGGAAAGTTTTGAATAAAAAAGTAACACAATATTAGTTATATTTTAATGAAATTACTCTGGCTGCTGTATTGAGAAGAGACTATAGATAGAGCGAGGGAGATCAGTTAGGAAGCTACTGTAATAATGCCAAGGAAGATATGATGGTGTTCCAAGGTAATAATGGTAGTGGCGAGAAGCATCAAACCCTAAATATATTCTGAAGGAGAGGTGATAGGATTTGCTGATGGATTGGACGTGGGGTGTGAGATAGGATTTGCTGATGGATTGGACGTGGGGTGTGAGAGAGAGCAGGGGATCCAGGATGACTCCACGTTTTTAGACTGAGCACCCAGAAAAACGGAGTTGCCATTTATAGAGTAACCAAATTCTTTTCATTTGGTTTATTTTACTTTACTTTTATAATTTACTTTAGTGATAAAGTTTCTTTTGATGGATTTAAGATAAAACTGTAACCCTATATTCCTTTCTATAAATAGTACTCATGTGGTAAAATTCCAATGAAATATAGAAATAAAGCTAATTTTTATGTTAGGATTTTTAAAATGGATCTTTTTATTTTATAGTCACATCTTACAACTTAAAAGAACCAGCTGAAACAAGTATTTTATAAAATAATTAATTAGAGGGCCATGATGAGATTTACCCTGCCACCAAGAACAATATAAGAAATGGATAAAGTAGATAAAGCAACTGTTGGAAAATATCTGAGAGCAACCAAGAGAAGTATGTCTTGAGAAGTGAAAATCTTAGAGAAAGGATGTACATCAAGAAATGACAGAGGAAGCCAGAAGTCAACGGAACAAATATCTTTAAGGTACTGAACGAAACTGCTAACCGAGAATTCTATCCAGTGAAAACATCCTTTAACAATAGAGGCAAGCTCTTCCCCTTCCCTTCCCCTCCCAAACAATTCATTTCTAAAGCCACTAGAAGAGGCTAGACAAAACAGGCATTCCTGCAAGGGGGGGGGGGGGGTCACTCTGGTCTACGAGGTATGTTGAAGCCAGATTGGAACCTGGCAGACAGCACCTTAATCAAGTGATCAAAGTAACATCACCAGTAAAAGGACAAACTGAAATCATCTGCCAACCTCTAGGATGCAGTAGGAAGAACATAGAGCATCATTTCTGTGCTGTACCTGACAAAGACACGTGACCTGAAAAATCATGAGAAAACATCAAACAAACTCAAATTGGGGGACAATTAAAATTTCCAAAAGTATCTTGCAAAAACAAGTGTCCCGTAATCTTTGAAAATATCAAGGTCATGTGAAAGTCAAGGAAAGATGAGGAACTATTCTAGATTAAAGGAAGTTCAAGATATATAAATGCAACACCCTATTCTGAACTGGATCCTTTTGCAGAGCATTATTGGAACAATTAGCCAAGCCTGAATAGTTTCTGAGGATTACACGGTGATAAAGTACAGTGCTGTTTTCCCAATTTTGATAGTTGAAATGTGGTTAGGTAGGAGAATGTCTTTAGGAATTGCACACTCAATTATTCAAGGGTGATGGAGCATCATCATGTTGGCAACTTACTCTCAAACAACTCAAGAAAAAATTATTTGTACTGTATTTACAACTTCTCTGTAGGGTCCCAATTATTTCAATTTTTCAATGAAGACAAAATAAAGATGTAGTCAAATGAATAAAAACTGAGAGAATTTATCACCAGCAAACAGCACTAAAAGAAATAGTAAAGGAAGTTCTTCAGAGAGAAGCAAAACGATCCCTGAAGGAAACAGCAACAGAGGAAAGAATGAAGGGCATCAGAAAGGGGAATACTGACTGTTCAGAAAACAATGCCTTGTGGAATTTAAAAAAGACGTATGATTAAAATATCTGACAACGAAGCACAAAAATGGACTTTAAGGACAGAAATATTACTAGAGATAGAGGGTCATATAATTATAAAAGAGTCAATTCAATAGAAAGACCTAACAATCCTAAATTTGTATGTAATGAATAACATAGCCTCAAAATATATAAAACAAAAAGTAAGTGAACTTAAAGGAGAAATGGACAAACCCACAATCACAACTGGAAAGTTTTATCACATATCTTATATACCATGCAGGAACATAAAAAGGACGCGAAAGATTTTAACAACACGATTAACTACTTAGAGACAGAAGGGAGGGAGAGAGGAGGGGAGGAGAATGTTAATGGAAAGATCAGAGACAGTCTTAAATAGAACTATTCCACAGAGATGCTCAAGTCTGAAGAAGTGGAAAATGGAAGAGGGGTTGTTTTAGATGCATTCCCAGTAAACCTGACTTCTTCATAGTCACCTGACCTTTAAATTTTCTACCTCTCTCAATTCTCCCAGACCATTTGCCTCCCTATCCACAGGGATTCCATGATTAACCATTTCAATGAAATAAAAGATACTCCCATCTCTACTTAAAATTCTGCTATCCCTATCATGCCAAACTCTACTGTTCACTTTATTTACTGCCAATTCAAGGCTTCCAAGCATTCTTAAAGCAAGTCATGAAACTGTGTTAATTAAGTTGGTTATAGTAGGAAGACTTCACTATTCTCTTGCTGATTTCTTACTAATTGTGTGGTAGGTTTAAATAGGGCAGGTTTCATGGACCAGTTAAGACTTTATCTGGACGTTAAGGAAAACTCAGTGACTATAGAATGCTTTTGCACTCCCCAAATTAAATTATGTCTTTCCTATTTTTCTTTCCCACAGCACTGTATGTTTTTTCTTCATGGAATTTTACATTTTTGTTACGCATTTATGTGTTTAATGTCCACCTTGTCCACTAGACTATATAGAAAATGTAACAAGCTACATAACCATCAACAAAGAAAGTTTAAATAAAAAGCAGTATATTGCAGAATGTACTATTCTTCAGCAGTTTAAATGAATAAGCTAGACCAACATGTATAGATACAATCTCTACGTCGTGATTAAACAACAAAGCAAGATGTAGAAGGATATATACATCTTTCTATAAATACACCAGTGAAAAGTTTAACAACATACGAAACAATGTATGTTGTTTATGGATATATAAAGTATGGGTATTAAATACTGATTCAAGACAGTGGTTATCACTGAGAAGAAGGAAGGGAATAAGATTGGGGAAGGGTAACACACTTCAATTATATATGTGGTTTTTTCCTTAAGTTCAAGAGTAGCACATGGGTATTTAATAAGTTATTCTCTGTATTTCTGTATGCTTGAAATTAAAAAACTATTTTAATAAAATCAACATATTGCTAAGTATGAACTTCTTTAGCCTGGCTTTCAAGACACTCCATAATATCATTCCAACTGCCTCATCCTTCACTATTTCCTACAGCAGTGTTTCCCAAGCCTTAGACATTTATATACTTCTTTCATTATTTTTGCTATGTATGCCATCTCTATTATTAATGAATATTTTTCTTTTCATAATTTTTACTTTAAATAGCCTTGAACAAATCAATAATAAATAGAAAATCACATGTTTAATATGCCAGGTATATTCTTCTAATGTGAATAAGTATTAAAATATTTGTCCTAGTGCCATCTAAAAACACTAGGTATCACACTCTGGGATGCACTGTCTTACACCAATTGTTCTCAAATTCGGTGCACAAGATCATTTGGGTGGCTTGTTAGAAATGGAGACTCCCAGGCTGTACCTCTAGGGATTCTGATTCAGGCAGTCAGAAGACAGAAATCCTGTCCTATAAGTGTCCTTGGCACCAACCAGACTGGACTATTTGCCATTCTCTAGACCAGCTCTGCATTTTCCTTTTCTAATACCTTTCCTCTTGTCATTTCCTCTGCTTGAAGTACCCCTCCTTCTCCCTAAGCCAACAGAAATTAAGCCTACACTTTAAGGCTCATATTAAATATCACCATCACAATAAAGGACTTTGACTTGGATGTGACATCCCTCTCATTTTAATACCTTTCCCTCCCTTATCAATTTATTTCTATTTCTGTATGGATGCTTATCATATTCAATGTAATATATGTCTACTAGTCTTATTCCTCCTCCTAGACTATAAAGGCTATTTGAGGACAGAAGCCTTATACTTGCTCAAAAGTAGGGATTATGGCTTGGTTATTTTACGCCTTCAACATGACAGTTACTCAAATACTTGCTGGACTGACCTCTGATAAACACTCAATTAATTTAACAATTTTTATTAACATTTCAAAAATCATGTAGCATAAGGCATTAGAATATTCATTCATACAGCACTGCAAATTAAACATGAGATTCTAGACTACCTGGCTTCATTTTCAGGACGAGAAAACTGAAAATATATCCTATATACAAACAAATAATTTTAGTTCTTTTAATTTTTAAAGAGAAAAAAAAATAACAGTGTAACTAGCCAAATTCAGTTTCTAAGAAGAAAAAGAAAACTGCTTAACTTAAAACCTTCCAAGCAAAAGTAAATGATCAAGTTATTAATTGACAAAGTGAGTTTTGATACTGCTACAAAAAGCTATTAACTTAAGAACAACACTATTATTAAAGTAAAGTTAATTGACTCTGGTAAAATTCTCAGTACTTACAAATGATATTTCAATATGGTTTCTCTTTGCTTCAATATTGCATATTACCCTGACGTACCAAGAGCAATAATTTCTAAGTATTTTTCCAGTGTAAAAACTATAATAACTATCAGCATAAAAACCACAGAAACTATTTGTTTTTAATCAGAAAATATCAACATGCAATTCACTTGTGAATCTTGTGTTTTCAACTTGGTAATAATAATTTGGTTTGTTTCTATTTCACGAGTAGACTACTTTACTGTTCTAAACATACTTATTTTAACCTAGATAGAAAATAAACTAATGGAAACAGAAAAGCGACTTTTTAATGGAAAATGTTCATCAACATCAATCTATATTATAATATCATCTGGATTTGTATATTTTAGCATATACATGATACTTTATAAAGACAGATAATTGTCAAACTAAAATATACAAATGTACATACTAATTTCAAGTAATAAAAAAGAGGAAAAAATGGAGAATAGATATTTTTCATGTTCACTTAGCCTTCCAGGTTGAAAAGGAGAATGAAAAGACGACAACTATGAGAAATGAAGAATAAGGAAAGGTTCTCACATAGCTCATTTTCTCCTCTCCTCATTCATTTTTCTGTCACGTTCCTGTTAAATTTCCTCTTTTACATGGCAGGTCAAGTAAACTAAACCTAGCTTATATGAAACTTTTTATTTAACTTTTTCATTCTATTTTTACATCATAAAAATAAAATTTCAACCCACTATGTCCATTTTCCTGAATAAAATTAAGTGGAAGTAAAGAAGTAATAAGGTACTATTAAATCTGGGCTCAAGAATTCCCCAAAATGATTCTCAGTATTGGTTTTATTTACCATAAAATGATAACCTATAATTATTGATACTAATAAAGAGAGCCATCCAGTTATGCTTATTTCCTAAATAAGTAATCTTTTTGATTTTCTAAAGTACTAAATGTAGACAGACCTTGAGGCTCTATAAATGTTTTAGCAGTACTCAAGAACCAGAAAAATGCAGAATTTTAAAGGTAATGAGAAGACATTAAATAAACCTATTTCAAAAAGCCTATAAGTAGAATAGATAGATTAGACAGCTTACTGGAAGGTAACAATACACCTCATTTGATAAAGCAGTTCTGAGAAATCCAAAAATACCATTTCTCTTTTAAAAAAAATCAAAGAAGCACTTGGACTAACAAGAAATAATGCACAATTTGGCCTGATCAAATACTTCATTAATTTTTTTCCACCCTCTAAGGTATTGCCCTTTTAAAATCCTCTTCAAATAAAATATAACCTAATTGCTTGCACGTCTTCAGTTTGCAAAGGGATTTTTATTTCAACAGTGCCACCTAGTGGAGCAATCGATACCTTCAACTGGTCACTAGCTGGTTTCACTATTAGTCTCAAAGGCTGGGAATTTCAAATAGTTTTATTTTCTGGTTCACAATATTCCTAATAATATTAACATTCAAGGGGACTGATAGACTATCTAATAAAATGAGGTCATTTACAAATATTATTATAATATTTTAAATAAAAATACCTTTGTGATTTCTTCAGAAGCTCGTTTGAAGTCCTGAACATTTCGACAGTAAAATCCTATTGTACAGCTAGGATCCATTTTTCGAAATGACATCTTTTTGGGAGAAGGGCAGTGGAATGTCTGTAATTTTAAAAGTTTTTTAGGATTAATTTAGTCTTATTTGATGGACTTAACTCTATACAAGAATATCACTTAACTGAAAATTTGCTATCTAGCTTTTCTCAAAACTATAAACATGCTTTCAAATGGTGTTTAGTCTATCCTATACAGATGGTCCTTCTCATTCTCCAAAGCTGTAAAATATGAGAGCCAACACCGTGTATATTCAATTCACCAAATCTCCACATTATGTGACATTAGTGTTATTCTGCAAAAGAAAGAAGTGTGTCAAAAGTGGTATGCATTTCTAACACTTGCATAAGGGAAGAAAAACGTACCACTGAAAAAGACATGAATAAGCTAGTACAAAGTTTAGAATAAGTTGGCAATTTCTATAAAAGTGCAATTAAGTTTGTTTTGTTAGAGATTTTATTAATGTTTATAAACCTTTTAATAAGGATATCAAGACTCTGTAAACAAATGCACAGATTCATGTAAACATTCCATAATGATATGAAACTTGCTAGTTTTAGCAACTGACACAATTAGCACATAACTGCATATCCCAGCCCACTCTTCTGCTGTGCTTTCCTGTAAGTTCTGTTCAGTCCCCTAGGGGACGCAGGCGAGTCCGCTCTCTTAGGGCACTTGCCCTCCTCCTCACCAGCCCTCCTGTCCTTCAGTTCACTCTGCTCAAGTGGTCACTGTGCCATAGACATACATGGCCTGGGGAGGCTGCTCTAGCCTCTCTACTCTTGCTAATGGGATGCGGCTGCTACATTGAGAATACAAAAGTAGGAAAGGGCAGAATATAGAGCTAACCATTCCAGTATTTTTTTCTCCACCACATTATGTACTTTGTTTAAAAGATTTTTTTAAAAACTGCATTTGATATCTTGTCCTTAAAAATCACTGATGCTACTGAGTCTTTTTTTGTATGTATAAAAGATGTTTATGCAAAAAAGCAGGGCTATAAATATATACATATTCATATTTGTTTATATTTGCATAAATAACTGTGAGGATATACAAAACTTAACAAGTTTAGGGGAAAGGGAGAAAACTGGGCATATGGGAGACAGGTGTTGGAAATTATTTGTTGTATATTTTATATTTTTGAATTAAAGAACAAGCTCAATTAAGAAATAATCTAGGCTGGATGTGAATTCATAAACTTAAAATTTCCCTACATTTAATGCCTAAAACTAAGAGATTTTAACTTGAAATTATCTATGAAAACGCAAACAAATATAGGCTTATAGGCTTTTATATTTATGTTCATGATGAATCAATCAAAATCACTCTTTTCTCTCCCCCTACATCCCCATGATCCAGTCAGTGGCCCATATTATCACCAGAGGATATGCAAAATGCACACATTTAAGCTGCTTTTTTCCTTATGGATAGTTCAACCATATATTATATTCAATCCAACATCATGACAGCGAATATAGACCAAACAAATATGTCTTCAAAACTACGATTTCCACTAAATGCTTAGCTAGCACTTACTTTACACAGTGAGATCCAACCTAGCTAAACTGGAACCTCCAGGGTACTAGTCAACACAAGCATTGTCTTAGTTGTACTTTTTTTTAACATTGTTGCACTTGTTTCATTTATAAAGAGATAATAAAAACATCTGGAAAGGCATAGAAGAGCTAAGTAACCCGTCAGTTAACAATATACAGGAGTATATTAGTGTATAAGGCGTAGAGAGTTCTAGGTCATATTTACAAAAAATTATTCTACATGTAAGGTATCTAAAAGGAGTCATTTGCCCAACTCCTTCCAAAGCCAATAATAAGGAATGTTTATTTAGTTTTTACTACTTGGGGATAAGGAAGAAGGGCCAAAAGTTTGTACAAGGTCCAACAAAGTATTTTTTTTAACTCATTTACAAGGGTGTCCTATATTATACTAAAGCACTGATTAAAGTTTTCATGTAAGAACCTACCAGTAACTAGACTAAACCAGAACAGGCTTAGTGCTATTTCACCGTATTGCTTCAATCATCATAAACAGTAATGACAAACACTAAACTGTTTTTCATGGCTGTTATTTGATATCTACCAAGAACTTTTTAAATTATTCACAAAAACACAAATATAAATTTCTGATCACTGAAAACTGAAACTGCTATTGGTTGTTACTACATGAGTATTAGGACTCATACTGCAGAGAGGCATTTTATATCATTTAAACTTAAAATCATATTCTTTTGTTTACCCAAGAAGACTCTGAAGTCTAACCAACATTAATTTAGAATTCAGAATTACTTCTGCTTATCAAAGAACAAGTCAGACTTTAAAATATTTTCCCAAGTGGCATTACTCAGCTATGTTTCAGCTATGTTCACTTTGTGATAATTCTTTGAGCTATGCACGTATGATTTTTTTTAATTTTTAAAATTCTGACGACTGGTAAGAGGAGCAGCTTCTACTTCACAAATACATTTTAGGGAGTATTCGCCAGATACACTTCTGTGACAATGAAATATATTTCTGAAAAAACTGGCCAGGGTGAGTCAATTCCTGTTTCTTTCATTTTTCAATACATTACTTGTTCACTGCCTCAGCAAACATTCACTAGACACCTACTAAGTGCCAGGCCCTGTTCTGGGCTATGACTCAGAACAGTGGATTCTACACCTAAACATACAATCTGGACTGAAACAAACACTGTCAGGTGTAGCTATGCTATTTTGGTGATTTAGATGAAGCTTCCTAAGGTAGTTAATCAGCAAATACCCTCACTAAAAAGCACCGCCTACTAACTGCAGTTAACATGTGTAATTCATAAAGGGTACGTCTTTCATTGATGAATTCACTCATCCATCTATCTAATCACATCACATCATTCTAACAGCTTTACTGCCACTATTCTCTGCATTTACTAGGATAGATTAAAACAGTCACCACTGTATGAACCTCCTAAAACCGAAAACTTGGAATTGGGGGCCCAGGAATCAGAACAGACTAACATGTCTATTAATAAGGCTTTTCTCACCTTATTAATAGAATATTGATATTAAGGTAACAGCATATTACCTTGGATAATAGAATAGAACTTGGTATTTTTAAGAGTTAGAACCAGTCATTCCAAAAGTATATCATAAATAACATGGAGCAATAATCTCTGGTTTAGGTAATCTTAACTTATTAAATACACACACACAAAACACCGATGCACCGCTTGTAAGCTTGTTAAATACACACACACACACATATAAAAATAAATATAAGAAAATACATATCCGCTAGTCCTCTCATCCCAACAACTGAAAATTGGCCCTGTCCTAACCACTGACAATGGGAACCCACAATTCAACATACCCTCACTGCTAAAGCCTATTTGAGTTTTTCTCATTCCCTTCTAATTTCAAGTTGCCCTTTCATGACTTTTTTCCCTGAAGGTCATTCATCCTGCTCCTTTGAACCTCATTTTCTATATGAAGATGAGAGCACAAGTTTACACATTGTAACATGCCCTCACTAAACCACGTGCTCCATTCCTCAGCGCTGACCAAGCACTGGCCTGGCACACTGGCACATCCCCACTACTAACTGAGGATCTAAATATGACTATTTACATTCACTATTACATTCACAATGTTAAAAACTCAGGATAGCTAAAGATGAAGATTCTCTTAAAACTTAGTATAGAAATTCAATAGTATATACTAATATATTTTATAAGAAAATGTCACCAGAATTAAAAATTAATAAAATATATATAATCAAAGTATTTGGAACTACGAAGAAGGGAAGAAAAGGGCTCAACAGAGGACTTTAACTAAAGTGCTCAGGACAGTGCCTTGCACAAAGGAAGAGTTCAATAAATGATGGTTTAAAAAGGAAGAGATAACTTGATCTGATTTGGTTTCAAAGTTTTAAAAGTTCAACTCTAGAAATATAGTAATTCAATACCGTAAGAACAACAAAAAATATAATCTGCTAAATCTATTATTCTTCAATCTCAAATATTCTGATATACTACTTTCTTAAATTTTCATAATCCCACTGGATTCATGGCACTCACTTAAAATACAAGGACTACTAGCAATTATTTACATGGAATTGGATAAAAGAGCTAAGATTTTAATTTCTCCATCTATTGACTAAAAAGAAATATTGATCAAAAAATGTTTCTTTCAAAAATAATTTTAATAATTGAGGTATAAGGGTGGTTTTAGAATGTGCATGTACTGTATTCCATCAATCAACTACAAAATCTCAATAACACATAAACAAACAACCTATGCAGCAAGGCAAAGATGGTAATTAAAATCCCTCCACTTGGAGCATTTTAAGTTTACGACATGATAAAAAGCAAAAAATGAAATTTTATTTCTATACAAAGATAGACAACTTGCTGCAATTTTTATATTATACTTTCATAGGAAAATAGATAATGCTATTCTCTAAATAATCTAAGATAAATGCCTGAATTGAGAAAAATGAAAAACTGCCCAGAGGAATTATCCAGACAGGGCAAGATACTCTACTAGCATCTCAAAAATAAAACATCTAAACCCACCTTCCTGATGTCCTAATGTATAAGAAATAAATGTTTTATGCATTTAAGAAATTATCTAATTTCACCAAATTTCACTTTACAAAGTCTCCTAAAATCAATTCCTCTTTGACTCACTCACGAAGTGCTGCAACAGTCTCCCAATAATGAGCTGCAGCCTTTCTAATACTGACTGTGTAGACACAACAGGATACTCATCCACCTGGCACTTTGCAGAGTCTCTCAGAATATCAGATGAATAGTCTCTCTCTACTGGCCAAAATAATCAATACAAATAATCTTTTAATTTGCCTACTGTGGATAACACTAGAACACTAGGAACAACCTTCCATCTGAATCTCAAGTATCTACTTTTTTGAGGAGTCAATTTGGCACAGGTACACTGGAAATGTAACTTAAATCACAGGAATTAGTGCTACAAGGCCACAATGCAGCAGAAACAGAATTACAATGTGGTTCACACAGCACAGTTCTACAGATGCCTCCCACAGTATCAGTCAGTCAACTACAAATATTTATTAACGTTTACATGCAAGATACGACAAAAGAAGAAAGTAGAAAGCAAACGATCTCTGGCCTCAAGATGCCTGTTCTTTAGTTGAGGTAACAGTTTACAAAGGATGCTAGAATGTTTTATAAAGTATCTTTTGGAACCAGATTTTCAGCTTGCAGTTTATCTATTTTAATAATCTACCCTTTAAATACTATTAGGTATTAATATTAGTCAGCAAGCTATTACTAAAACAAAGTACTAAACCACATTTCCAACTTGTCAAGCCCTTGAGAATTAGTGATCCATGCCACCCAAGTGATTTAAATTATTTTAAGTCTGTAAAAGCATCAACCAGGAAACCAAGAACCAAAACCACGTATCTTTAATTTTATGAATTAAAATACAGGATCACAAAATGACCAACATAAAGGAAAAGACATTGAGAAATCACAGCTAAAACAAATATCAGAGACCAAACTAAGCTCCTGAAAACTTAACTAGAGGCTAAGACTTAATTACTATACTGAAAGCAAAATAATTTAGCAAATAGTCTCCTTAAGTCACTTTGTCATTCTAACCCAATTCCATCATCTTTATTTTTCTTTCTTTTCTCCTTTCTTTCTTTTTTTAAACATGCCTACCGTTTTAAATTCTTCAGTACTGTTCAGGTGTATACCTACAAAATTACTTGGAGCCTTGATCATTTATTTTGGTAGAGCTAGGGCATCTAACAAGAGAGAGACAAAGATGAATGAAGAAGAAAATGTACCATAAATTAAAATTCAGCAACAAATTACTTAACCTTTGACCAGTGTGTGAATTATGGTTTTATAAATCAGTAAAATATTGATTAACTTGTAATTGTAATACCATAAAAGTTCAGCTGCCTAGCACATCTCTAAACAATTAGAGATGGTAAGAAATGGTATGAAAACAGTACCAGCTCTTTATCCATAGTACCTCAAGAGGGAAATCCTTTATGCTGACATCTACAAAAGACTGGCAGTAATGAGGATCCATGTAAATCAAACTGTCATCTACAAGGACAAAACAGAAGACAAGTAATTCAAAAAACACCTTATTATTACACAGCTTACAATCCAATTTCTATGTAGACTAGCTGAAAAAAATCTGGGAGTAACAGCTTGCCAGACTGATATTCATTGACTGAAACATAGGTTTGCCCAGGACAGATTAACTTTTGCATAATCAAATATGCTTGTATAAGCAGAATTTTTATAAAGTGATGAGACTGTCATTTAATTTTTGGTGATAAAATTACTTTCACAAACACACAATTATATTCTACAGTTTGCATATGAAAAATGTATTGCACTACTTTATCCTGACAGGAAGAACCTATTGCTTGTCATTTTATCATCAACTAGCACCACTAAAACTGGTAAAAAGTAAATATGTAAATAGCAACTGCCAGAATGTGGCAGCAATGTCTTCTGAAGTTTAGTGAAACCAATAAATTATACCTTGTTTATGCAATAACAGAAATTAAATATACATTTTACAGAATCCAATTATGTTGTGGACCAAATGACAAATGGGGGGCTATGGTAGGAGTGATGAATTTATAAGGTACTCATTTTGTTCTGTTAATCATCCTCTTTCCAGATGATCCTGTATTAACTCTCTGACTTTTAAAAGAAAACAATGAAGAAATATACTTCACTAAATCACTAACCTTGAAATCCAGCAAAGTAATATGACTGTTTAGGTTTGCCACCAATAATACCCACACAATATTCAAGGCTTAAAATACCCTGCCAAAAGAAATTAATTCAGATTTAGAGTCAAGAGACAAATGGTAATCATTCAAAACAACCAAATTTGCATTACCAATATTAGTAGTTCCAAAATTTTTCACCACCAGTTCTATTTTTATTACATTTGCCCCCATGTTCGAAATCCTTCTGTCTACCAAATTATCTTCCATTTTCTTTAAATCACTCAACACTAACACAACTAAATCAAATATTCAGCATGTCATCAGCATGTCACTCAACAACAATAAACAACTACTACGTGCCAGACACAGAGGTAAATAACGTTACCACATAAAGGTAATAAAATTCCCGCCACAGCCAAAACACTTGGCCTTTCAGTTAGCTGGTACAACCTTATCGTGATCAAGGTAGTATTTTCCTCAGGTTTTCTGAAATGCTAGAAATAGTTCTTAGACCTTGAGTCTTAGAATCTCAAAGTAAAAACCATTTTCTAATCAACAGCATTCACTTCACAAATTTTTTATGCTACTTCATTTGGAATAAACATAAAGACTAATGAAAACAATTTAATCCAAGAAAAATATTAATTGTTATTGTATTTAAAGCCATTTTATTTTACAAATCATAAAATATCAGGATACCTCAATAAATTATTTAGTATGGCCCTCAGCATCTGTTCTAAGCAGAACTCTATTTAAGCTGGGCCAAATAATTCTACAACTTTTAAAAAAACATGTCCAGTGAAATCAACTAATGTCTTGCCAATAGTTCCTGCATTAATTTTAGCACATACTATGTTAGAAAACACTAATAATGATAAAGTGTACATTATAAAACTCCAGAAGTATTAAACAAACAATAAACTTTCCTTCTCTTAAATGAGAGGATGTTTTGAAATCTAGAAGACAAAAAAATAAAGACTATATGAGCAAATGCTTTGTTTTCCTTTAACAAGTAATCAAACCACAGAGTTTTTTTAACTTAATTATTTTCTTAAAAATAATATGTGGTTGTTCCAAAAAAAAGCACACACAGAAAATATATTAAAAAGTAAAAATTTCCCGGGGCTGCCCCGGAGGCGCAGCAGTTAAGTGCACACGCTCTGCTTCGATGGCCCAGGGTTCGCAGGTTTGGATCCCAGGCGCGCACCAACGCACTGCTTGTCAAGCCATGCTGCACCAGCATCCCATATAAAGGAGAGAAAGATGGGCACGGATGTTAGCCCAGGGCCAATCTTTCTCAGCAAAAAGAGGAGGATTGGCATCAGATGTTAGCTCAGGGCTGGTCTTCCTCACCAAAAAAAAAAAAAAAAAAAAAAGAAAGAAAAGAAAAAAACAAGTAAAAATTTCCCAAAACCCCAACACTCAGAGCTCATTATTATTAACATTTGGGGGAACACCTTCCTGACATCTGGGTATATTACATATATTCACATACAGATTTACAAATACAATTTTATATATGTGGAATCACACAACGTATGCTGTTGTAACTTCTGTCACTCATTATGTCATAAACATTTTCTTATCAATAAATAGAGATCTACATTATAATATTTAATGGCTGTAAAATATTCTATTTTATGAAGATAACAAAACGTGCTTTAAAATCTCCCTCATGAATATCTAAGTTGTTTCCAGGTTCTCCCTGTTACAAATATCCCCCTAAAGAACAACCTTGTGTATTTTCAGTCTTGTGAAAATATCATACAGGTTTTTTTGGATAGGAGAACTGCAACTGAAAAAATTAAATAAAACACGGAAGTCATGTTAGACTAAAATTTTAGAGCTAACTAAAATATAAATTAAGATGAAATTACACAAAAAAATAAACACTTGGTAATAATAGTTATTATTCTATTGTTATTATTATTCTATTCTATTAATAGTTCTATAATCCTATTGCTTTCTCCCTAAACAAAAATCCTTAGCACAATTTGAGAGTGCCTTACTTTAACTTGAGCACTCTGATCAGCTGACACACAATGTCCCTGACACAGGGACCCATGAGGAAGTGAAAGCTCTAAGTTCCTCATAGCTGAGAAAAGAAAGAAAAAATATATAGCAAGAACCATCACTGACTCTCCTCAGAAAAAGAATGATTCCAAGTAATGGAAGACAGACTTTGGTTCTAGACATCTGTATTTCCTTTGCAATAGACTGGAGCAGATTTAGCAATAAGCACACAGAAGCAGATTAGGAGCTGGAATGCCACTACATATAAGAGGTTGTATCTTTGGAAACTTGAAACACTTTTCGGTTCCTAAAAAAGCATCTTCACATAGTGAAGATCTCTATCTATCTCACTATCTCTCACATAGTGGTGAGAATTTATTGAGCTGTATCCATGAAGCAATAAATAAGACTGAAGTCATCAGTCAAAAAGGAAAGTCCTAATCTGTCTTGCTGAAGAAGGAGAACATGTGGGATTTTCCTCATTCCAGGTCCTTTAAAAATATATAAACAAACAAACTTGCTGTGGTAAGGGCTGATAAAGCACCACACCAGATCTCCTTCTCCTCACAGAATGCAGCAGGAGATGGTACCATCTCTGAAGTACTGTGAAACTCCCTTGATGAACAAATGTGAAAAACACAATTGAACGGTGAATTTTAGAGAGTATAATGTACAGTGCTTTGGCAGGGAAAAAACAAGTGCTGACAAAGGAAGTGGAGGGAGGGCGGGGGGGTGGAGGTGGACAAGGAGGGGGTGGAGGAGAAGAGGAGGAAGCGAAATGGAAGAGGAAGAGGAGGAAGGTTATTTTTCTTTCAGGGCTGTTAGACACACTATTTTTTCACTTCCAAATGCCTCATTTTGGCTTTTGACCCCACCACCCCCAACCAAGCATAACACCTAGCATATAACCTACTTTACTCAGCCATTTCAGCCATTTTTACCTGATAATTGAAAAATTAAAATGTCTCAACAGTCATTGCTCTCTTATTTTAGTGGACTATTAAGTTAAATTTTAGTGGACTAAGTATAAATTAAATTAGTAGAAGTTCAAAGAAATGTTACAGTTTAAAAGTTCATATTTTAGGAAAAAATATAAAAAACAACGAAAGTTCTGGTCTCTTATCAGTTTGCTATCTTAACTTGAACATATCACTTAACTTCTCTCTGTCTTTTCTGTTTTATAAGGACAATCCAGTTCCTAGCTATTGTGAGGGCAAAATGAGATAAATCCATATTGAAAGTGTTACACAAATATGCGAGTTAACAATTATTTGTTGAGCAACTCCTCTATACTAGGTACTGCGGACCACTTTAACAGCTGACTGAGGTTCCTTTCACTACAATTCAGGCTCCAATAAATCACTAAAGAGCATTCGGCAGTCCTGCTATCTGATAGACACTATCAATACCACCAAACAGCAAAGCCCTCAGCCAGATGAAATGCGCCGTGAAGCCATCTGCAGCCCATTCCATGAGGAATGGGGATTTGGCCAAGGAGTCAGTTCCAAGATTGTCTCAGTTTCTAATCTTCTCATAGTAGTAGAGAAGGCAGAGAGAATCCAGTTCAGATTTGGTTACAACCTACACAGACATGGCAACATGCCAGAAGTCCCAAAACCTTTAACAGATTCACTAGATGAAATGGTTCATAGCTTCTCACATTCCACCAACAACTCTACTAAAGAGCCCGCATGTTAGAAATCAAAAACCCACTTTTATCTAGGGGATTCATATGTTATCAACATATTATAGTATTGGTATTATTAGTAACAAGTATGCCTGCAAAATTTTAGTAACTATTAGGAAAAGCCAATATACCAGCTAGAAGACTTCCATATACCATGTATTGAAAACAACTGCTCTCGATTTTTAGAATCAGCACAATGTTCCACCTTATATACACAGGGACCACAATATGGGGTTAAAACCTCATGTGGGCAACACACTGTTACTGAATAATAAAAGACAAATCTAGACTTTATTTCAAGGCTACTATATGCCACAACACTCCACTCAAAGAGGAATTCCATCTCTGGCCTTGGAAAAACAAGAAATTTTATTAAAACTATGAAAATAAGATAAATACCATAATCTTAACCAGAAACTAGATATTTTAAAAGTTAAAGTTCTGTTACAACTGAATGTCTTGGTGCCCAAAACAAGAAAACATAATTAGACAGTTTCTTTTGGAAAAAAGAATTATGTGTTCTGAAATAGAACAGATTTTTAACTGGTTAATATGAAGAAAACAAAGTTGGAACCTCTCCCCATACTATCTTCCTCATTTCTGTTTATGTACATAATCATTCTAACTACTTATTGACCTTATGGTGGCACAGGAAACAAATTAAGAGATAATGCAGCAGTAATAGAAAACTCAGTTTGTTTCAGTAATTACCTCGATACAGTTTAATGTGGGTTTTATGAATAAACAAAGGTACATACTTTTGAAAATCACAAATAAGGATAATGGGAACCATAATATTAGAGATTATGATTATTGCTGCATCTGTGTCTCCTTGATTAGCTACAAAGATTAAAAGGCTTTTCATTTTGTCGTAGAACACTGTACTCTTCAACTCACATCTGATCTTACAATACTGATATTTAAAATCTCTAATGTCAAACTTTAGAATCTACAACTATAAAAACATCACTGGCCATTAAATATAAAAAGGACTGCAAATCTTCTGTATTTTTCATATTAGCTAGCATTGCCTTAAAAAAATTTAGCTCTTATTTCCTACCTTTACAAAATCTAAGTAGTCGGTGTTGGTTCTTTCTCCACCAAGTCTAACAGGAACTAGAATAATAACAGCTTTTTCATCTGTATGATCAGAGGCCATGGAAGCGCACTGTTTATCAATTACATCAGAACTGTAAACTGAGAAAAACATAATGGAGACATATTAAATTTTACAAAAATGATTTCCAGAAACATTTTTACCTTAATCCCCCCGCCACTGGCCAATCATCTGATCTCTGACATCACTATCATCTCAACGAGTTAAAAAACACCTCCCTCATCTACACACTCAACAGACACTGAATAGCTACTGTATGGCACTGGGGCTTCAGCAGCAAGCAAGACGGAGAAAAGTCCCTGCCCTCATAGAGCATACACTCTAATACGGAGAAAGAGACGATAAATAAGCAAAATATAAGATGTGTCAGATGGTGACAGGTGCTTTGAAGAAAAACAAAGGGAGAAAGACAAGAAATGCTGGGGGGGGGGAGGCAATTTAAAAAAAGGTGGGAGGGAAAGCCTTATTAAAAACTAACATTGAAGTCAAGACATAAAGTACAAAACCAAGAAAGGCAGATACTTGGTTATCTGCAAGGGACAACCGAGGGAAGAGCACTGTAGGTAGAAAGATCAGCAAGTGCAAACGCCTTAAGGCAGAAGCAGAGCTAGGACACTCTAGGAACAAGCACGCGTGCACACGCGCACACACACATGCTGTGCACTTGGAGGGAAGTGAGCAAGGGGAACAGCAGTGGAGATGAGGTTAGGAGATAAAGTTACAGACTTGGGGGAGAATGAAGACAGGCTGTGTGAGCTCTTGACACCATTGTAAAGACTTCAGTTTTTACTTTGAGCGCGATGTGAAGCCACTGAAGAGATTTTTAGGAAAGGAGTGTCCTGATCTGACTTACTCTTCACCAGTCTGGTTCCTGTGTGGATAACAGACGGAAGGGGCAAGGGCTGAAGCACAAAGAACAGCTAGAAAGCCCCTGCAGCAATCCAAAGAGTTAATGGTGGCTTGAACAAAGGCACTAAGTGTGAAGACAGGAATGGTCATGGGACAGTCATGTGGAGGTGGTGGAAAGTGATCGGTTTGAAGATAAGGAACTCCCTCATATAGTAATATCAGCAAACAGAGTAAGAGAGATGCCATTTACGAAGACACAGAAGACTGTAGGAGGGGAAAATATAGGAGGGGGACTGGAAGCTCTGTTTTAGACAGATTAAGTTTGAGATATCTATTAGACATGCAAGCAGGGAGGAAGAGTAGGCAGTTAAGGATAAAAGCCTGGGTTTGGGGGAGGTCCAGGATGGACCTATAAATTTGGGAGCTAACAGCACACAGATGGTTCCATAAAGCCATGAGACACACACAGAAAAAGAGACGAGGTCTAAAGGCTGAGCACAACACACCAACACTTTCAGAGATCAGAGAGACAGGAGACCAGCACAGCAGGCTGTGAGGGAGTGGACAAGAGGCAGAAGGAAGACGGGAAGAGCGGTGTTCTGGACACAAAGTAAACAAGGCGTTACGAGGAGGAGGAAGTGGTCAACTGTGTAAGTGCTGCTGCAGACTAGGTGAGGTGAGGACTGAGAAGCGACCAGCAGATTCAGTAAGATTAAATTACTGATTAGAGCAACTCTAATGGAGTGATGGGTGTGAGAGCCTAAACAGAATAGTTCAAGAGAAAATAGGAGGATTTGGTGGAAGCAAATACAGACAAAGCTGTATTTTGTTTTATTCAACAAAAAATAGTCTTAGTCGAAACTTACTTTACAGCCACAGCCCCTCTCGGTTTAACCAAACTCTTCTGCTTCTCCACAGTTAGCCCCAGTTCCTCCCTTTAAATTCCAAATTCAGATTATAAACTATCAAATTCTTCCGTTCACCAGCTTCCCTATCCCCCACAGTCAGTCTAAACCCAAGCTACAAAAATGCAACAATAGTTCTTTTCATGTTTCAATTCTACCACCTTACTTTCCAAACTACTCAGCGCTGGCTTCTAATTATAAACTTGAAATTCTCTCACTTTTCTGAGGCAGCACACACATGGCCATCCCCTTCTCTGACTTCTCTGAATACACACTCCAACCAAATGAGCCTTCCCTTCAGAGAGTTCTACTTCCCTCAGAAACAAATACTGCCACAAGTAAGACAAAGTAATACTATGTCCACTGGCATATACAACTTCTTCCTTATCAAATGCCTCTTACCTTTCATCTTCATTCAGCACATATTTATTAGGGTCTGCTATTTTTTGAAGTTTTCTATGCTACAGGAGTATAAAAGCAAATAAGATCCTGATTTCAAAGTGTCTGGCTCAATCGTTTTGGTGTTTTTCCTCCACTTCCAACATACGAAAGGGCTATGAAATAGTCCAATTCCATAACAGAGGCTCCCAACAGCAGTGACTCCCAACCAAATGATTCTGATACCTCTCCTACCCCTGCTATGTTAACAATCATTGACCTATGGGGAGATGTAGATAATCACAAGGTGATATTACAAGTCAATTACAAGTGCAATATTTAATAGAGGTATGCCCAAAATGTTACAGAGCACAAAAAAATTAAACTAATTCTGCCTGATGGGAGTTGGGACAGGCTTCACCAAAGGTGTAATCTTTGAGCATGTTCTTAAAGAATAAGTAAGAGTTAACAAGAGGTATTATTATTAAAATAATAAGGGGCATTCTAAGCAAAGGCAACAATATGTGCAAAAGCATGGAAAAAAAATAATAAAAGTATGTCCAAGGAATGGCTTGAAGGTTGATAGTACTTTGGTGTATCAGCATGGAAGACAGGGCTGGTAGGTGATGCTGGAAATGTACATCAGGACAAATTATAAAGGACTTCATGTGCTTTCCATGCTAAGATAACTTGAGACTAGAGTCCATGGACAGTCATAGGTTTTTAAATTAAAAGACATGATCAGGGGAGGAAGTCAAGATGGCGGCGTAAGCAGACTCTGAACTCACCTCTTCCCGTGGACACAGCCAATTTACAACTACTCGTGGAAAAATTACCACTGAGACAGAACTGAAAACTGGATAAGAGGAACTCCTGCAACAACGGACAATCCTAATCGAGGTGGAAGAGGCAGAAACTCCCTTCTGGAGAGGAAAAACGCCGCTTTCACAAGCCGCCAGCTTCACGGCCGCCGGGAGCAGCCCACAGGTACGCAGCCCTCCCAGGAGGCGAAGGCCCTGAGTGCATCTCGGTGAGAGGTGAGACCTCTCCAGGGACTGGGACATTGGCGGCGGCCATTGTTGTGGCCCGGTGTGGGCGTGCTGACACAGACGCCATTGGAGTTCTCCCTGGGGCCTGCTAGCCCGGGTCTGCCCCACCTGCTAGAGCACTGATTTAATCCAGCTCAGCCAGGGCAGGCAGCCCACCCTAGAGACTGGCCCCACTCAACAACAAGCCCTCAGGCAACTTGTGGGCCTGCATAGATTGGTGACTGATTCTCTGCAGCCTGGCAACTGAGCCGACCTCAGTGGGGCAGGGCGTGCACAAGGAGCGGGTGGAGAGTGTCAGGTGGTGGCGGAGTGTGTGGGGCTCCCGCCGTGGAGAGACTGGGTCCGCTTCGGGAGGTCAGGGCGCGCACACGGGGCAGGACTGTGTTGACTGTGTGTGGACCTGTGGGCGGCAGGGCTTGCCAGCTGCAGAAGACTTGTGCTTCTCAAAGACCCACATAGCGGGTTTGCCCCACCTTCCAAAGTCTGAAACAATTGGGTGCTCCTGTGCCTGAGGCCAGCCCCATCTAGCTGCAATCCTCAGAGAGCTGACAAGAGACCTAAAGGCTGGAGACTTATAGCAATTGTAAGCCCCTGAGCCTAACAACCTGCCACGCTGGGGGCCTACTCACTTAAAAGAAATACTGCAACACAAATGTGGTATTAGAACTTGCAGCCAACTGAGCTGGGGCTCCCCACACATGACAAAGAGAGTGAAGGGCCCTTAACAATTACAAGCAGCTGAGCATTACAATAGCTGGCCAGGGGCATAACTCAGCCTCCCTGGGCACCTACAGGGAGAGCAAACAGGCCACAACAGAAGCACACACGTAGCCCACATAGGGGTCTCCCCTGGAAGACTGAGAACTGAGGGAAGCACACTGGAAGCCTCCCAAGGCATCACTTACATAAGGTCACCTATCCAAGAGCAGGAGACGCAGCTGACCTACCTAATACATAGACACAAGCACAGGGAAAGAGGCAAAATGAGGAGGCAAAAGAACACATTCCAAGTAAGGGAACAGGACAAAACCCCAGAAAAGGAACTAAGTGAAACAGAAATGAGCAACCTACCCGACAGAGAGTTCAAACTAAGAGTGTTAAGGATGCTCACTGATCTGGGGAGAAGAATAGATGAACTCAGTGAGAATGTCAACAAAGAAATGGAAGATATAAAAAAGAACCAATCAGAAATGAAGAATACAATACTGGAAATGAAAAATTCACTAGAGGGACTCAAAAGCAGAGTAGAGGATACAGAAGAACGGATCTGCGAGCTGGACGAAAGACTAGAAGAAATTATCCAAGCTGAACAGGTAAAAGAGAAAAGAATTAAAAAGAGTGAAGACAGTCTAAGGGACCTCTGGGACAACATCAAGCGCACTAACATCCGTGTTATACGTGTCCCGGAAGGAGAAGAGCGAGACAAAGGGGCAGAGAATCTATTTCAAGAGATGAGATGAAAACTTCCCTAACCTAAGGAAGGAAACAGACATCCAGGTACAGGAAACACAGAGAGCCCCCAAACAAGATAAATCCAAAGAGGCCCACACCAAGACACATCATAATCAAAATGTCCAGAATTAAAGAGAGAATCCTAAAAGCCACAAGAGAAAGTCAAGTTACATACAAAGGAAAACCCATAAGGCTATCAGCTGACTTCTCAGCAGAAACCTTACAGGCTAGAAGAGAATGGCACGATATATTTAAAGTGCTAAAAGGAAAACACTTACAGCCAAGAATACTCTACCCAGCAAGGTTATCATTCAAAATGGAAGGAGAGATCAAAAATTTCCCAGACAAGCAAAAATTAAAGGAGTTTGTTAACAAGAAACCAGTGCTACAAGAAACGTTAAAGGGACTGATTTAAGGGGAAAAGAGAAGACCACAAATAGGAAAAATTATCTATTTCCATGATAAGAGGGTAATGGATACAAATGCACAAAAAAGAGGTTAGATATGATATCAAAAACATAAAAGGAGGGAGGAGGGGAGTTAAAGAATAGAGCTTTCAGACAGAGGTCAAACTAAAGAGACCATCAATTCTGTATAGAAGAAGAAAGGAACAGAGAGGGACTACTAAAACATTGAGAAAAAAAAAAGTTAAAAAATGGCAGTAAGTACATACTTATCAATAACTAGTTTAAATGTCAATGGACTAAATGCTCCAATTAAAAGGCATAGGGTAGCTGATTGGATAAAAAAACAAGACCCATATATATGCTGCATACAAGAGACACACTTCAGACCTAAAGACACTCACAAACTGAAAGTGAAGGGATGGAAAAAGATACTCCATGCAAATGGCAATGAAAAGAAAGCTGGGGTAGCAGTACTCATATCAGACAAAATAGACTTTAAAACAAAAACTGTAAAAAGAGATAAAGAAGGGCATTACATAATGATCAAGGGAACAATCCAACAAGAGGATATAACACTTGTAAATATCTACGCACCCAATGTAGGTGCACCTAAATATATAAAGCAATTATTAACAGACATAAAAACAGAAATAGACAGTAACACAATAATACTAGGGGACTTTAACACTCCACTTACACCAACAGATAGATCATCCAAACAGAAGATCAATAAGGAAACACTGGCCTTAAATGATACGCTAGAACAGATGGACCTAATAGATATATACAGAGCAGTCCATCCAAAAACCAAAGAATACACGTTCTTTTCAAATGCACATGGAACATTCTCCAGGATTGATCCCATATTAGGCCACAAAACGAGTCTCCATAAATTTAAGAAGATTGAAATAATACCAAGCATCTTTTCTGACCACAACGGTATGAAACTAGAAATCAACTATAGGAAGAAAATCAGAAAAGCCACAAATATGTGGAGATTAAACAAAATGCTACTGAACAATGACTGGGTCAACGAAGAAATCAAAGAAGAAATCAAAAAATACCTGGAGACAAATGAAAATGAAAATATGACATGCCAGAATTTATGGGATACAGCAAAAGCGGTTCTAAGAGGGAAGTTTATAGCAATACAAGCCTATCTCAACAAACAAGAAAAATCTCAAATAAACAATCTAACAAAGCACCTAAAGGAACTGGAAAAAGAAGAACAAACCAAGCCCAAAATCAGTAGAAGAAGGGAAATAATAAAAATCAGAGCAGAAATAAATGAAATAGAGACTAAAAAAACAATAGAAAAAATTAATAAAACCAAGAGCTGGTTCTTTGAAAAGATCAACAAAATTGACAAACCTTTAGCTAGACTCACCAAGAAAAAAAGAGAGAAGGCACAAATAAGTAAAATCAGAAATGAAAGAGGAGAAATTACAACAGACACCTCAGAAATACAAAAGATTATAAGAGAATACTATGAAAAGCTATATGCCAACCAATTCGACAATCTGGAAGAAATGGATAAATTCTTAGAATCATACAACCTTCCAAAACCGGATCAAGAAGAAGTAGAGAATTTGAATAGACCAATCACCAGTAAGGAGATCGAAACAGTAATCACAAACCTCCCCAAAAATAAAAGTCCAGGACCAGACGGCTTCCCTGGTGAATTCTACCAAACATTCAAAGAAGACTTAATACCTATCCTTCTCAAACTCTTCCAAAAAATTGAGGAGGGGGGGAAGCTCCCTAATTCATTCTACGAAGCTGACATTACCCTGATACCAAAACCAGACAAGGACAACACAAAAAAGGGAAAATTACAGGCCAATATCACTGATGAACATCGATGCAAAAATCCTCAACAAAATACTAGCAAATCGCATACAACAATACGTTAAAAAGATTATACACCATGATCAGGTAGGATTTATTCCAGGTCTGCAGGGATGATTTAACGTTTGCAAATCAATCAACGTAATACACCACATTAATAAAATGAAGAATAAAAATCACATGATCATCTCAATAGATGCAGAGAAAGCATTTGACAAGATACAGCATCCATTTATGATAAAAACTCTGAATAAAATGGGTATAGAAGGAAAGTACCTCAACATAATAAAGGCCATATATGACAAACCCACAGCTAATATCATCCTCAATGGTAAAAAACTGAAAGCCAGCCCTCTAAGAACAGGAACCAGACAAGGATGCCAACTGTCACCACTCCTATTTAACATAGTACTGGAAGTCCTAGCCAGAGCAATCAGGCAAGAGAAAGAAATAAAAGGGATCCAAATTGGAAAGGAAGAAGTGAAACTGTCACTATTTGCAGATGACATGATTATATATATAGAAAACCCTAAAGAATCCACCAGAAAACTCTTAGAAGTAATAAACACATATGGTAAAGTTGCAGGATACAAAATCAACATACAAAAATCAGTTGCATTTCTATACACTAACAACGAAGTAGCAGAAAGAGAAATTAAGAATACAATCCCATTTACAATTGCAACAAAAAGAATAAAATACCTAGGAATAAACTTAACCAAAGAGGTGAAAGATCTGTACACCAAAAACTATAAAACATTGCTGAAAGAAATTGAAGACGACACAAAGAAATGGAAAGATAGTCCATGCTCTTAGATTGGAAGAATTAACATAGTTAAGATGTCCATACTTCCTACAGCCATCTATAGATTCAATGCAATCCCTATCAAAGTTCCAACAACATTTTTCACAGAAATAGAACAAAGAATCCTAAAATTTATATGGAACAACAAAAGACCCCGAATAGCTAAAGCAATCCTGAGAAAAAAGAACAAAGCTGGAGGTATCACACTCCCTGATTTCAAAATATACTACAAAGCTGTAGTAACCAAAACAGCATGGTACTGGCACAAAAACAGACACACAGATCAATGGAATAGAATCGAAAGCCCAGAAATAAACCCACACATCTATGGACAGTTAATTTTTGACAAAGGAGCCAAGAACATACAATGGGGAAAAGAAAGTCTCTTCAACAAATGGTGTTGGGAAAACTGGATAGCCACATGCAAAAAAATGAAAGTAGACCCTTACCTTACACCATACAAAAATTAACTCCAAATGGATTAAAGACTTGAATGTAAGACCTGAAACTATGAAACTTCTAGAAGAAAACATAGGCAGTATGCTCTTTGACATCGGTCTTAACAACATATTTTCAAGCACCATGTCTGACCGGGCAAGAGAAACAATAGAAAAAATAAACAAATGGGACTACATCAAACGAAAAAGCTTCTGCACAGCAAAGGAAACCATCAACAAAACGAAAAGACAACCTAACAACTGGGAGAAGATATTTGCAAACCATACATCTGATAAGGGCTTCATCTCCAAAATATATAAAGAACTCATGTATCTCAACAACAAAAAAACTAACAACCCAATAAAAAAATGGGCAAATGACCTGAACAGACATTTCTCCAAAGAAGATATACAGATGGCCAACAGGCACATCAAAAGATGTTCAAAATCATTAACTATCAGGGAAATGCAAATCAAAACTACAATGAGATATCACCTCACGCCCGTCAGAATGGCTATAATTAACAAGACAGGAAACAACACGTGTTGGAGAGGATGTGGAGAGAAGGGAACTCTCATACACTGCTGGTGGGAGTGCAAACTGGTGCAGCCACTATGGAAAACAGTATGAAGATTCCTCAAAAACTCAAGGATAGAACTACCATATGATCCAGCTATTCCACTGTTGGGTATTTATCTGAAGAACTTGAAAACAGCAATGCGTAAAGATACATGCACCCCTGTGTTCACTGCAGCATTATTCACAACAGCCAAGACTTGGAAGCAACCTCAGTGACCATCAAGGGACGAATGGATAAAGAAGCTGTGGTATATATACACAATGGAATACTACTCAGCCATAAGAAATGATGAAATCCAGCCATTTGTGACAACATGGATGGACATTGAGGCTATTATGCAAAGTGAAATAAGTCAGAGGGAGAAGGTCAAATACCGTATGATTTCCTTCATTAAGCAGTAAATAATAACAACAATAAACAAACACATAGAGACAGAGATTGGATTGGTGGTTACCAGAGGGAAAGGGGGTAGGGAGGAGGGCCAAAGGGATAATTCGGCACATGTGTGTGGTGATGGGTTGTAATTAGTATTTGGGTGGTGAACATGAGGTAATCTATGCAGAAATAGAAATATAATGATGTACACCTGAAATTTATACAATGTTATAAACCAATGTTACTGCAATAAACAAAAAAATAAAAAAATAAAATAAGCCGGCCCGGTGGCGCAAGCGGTTAAGTGCGCGCGCTCCGCTGCGGCGGCCCGGGGTTCGCTGGTTCGGATCCCGGGCGCGCACCGACGCACTGCTTGGTAAGCCATGCTGTGGCGGCGTCCCATATAAAGTGGAGGAAGATAGGCACAGATGTTAGCCCAGGGCCGTCTTCCTCAGCAAAAAAAGAGGAGAATTGGCGGATGTTAGCTCAGGGCTGATCTCCTCACAAAAAAAATAAATAAATAAATAAATAAATAAAATAAAATAAAATAAAAGACATGATCAATTTCTTTTGATCAGATGGATCAAAAAGAGAAAAGAAATATAAGGAAACCAAGTTGAAGTCCAAGTTAGACATAAGGGTCTGATCTAAATCACTGAGAGTGGAGAAGAGAGAAGAGATTTCAGAAGTATTTTTTAAAGTATAATTGGCAAGCTTTGGTTGACTGGCTAGATATAAGCAACGAGAAAAGAGTCAAGAATGAGTGAGTGTATGCACATGAACATGATGCTACTGGTAAACAGAAAACAGCAAGGGGGGGGGAGTGATAAGTTTAGTTTTAAACATGCTAATTTGAAGTGTTTGTAGAATGTCTAGGAGGAAATATTTGAAGGACAGCAGAAAATAGAAGTTACCTCCTATTAGCACAAGAAATGTAGTTTAAAAGTCCTAGTGAATGGCCCATAGTCCTAACTACTTAAAGCCATGGAAAAAGATGCAACTACAGAGGAAGAGAATACAGAATGAGAGGAGGAGAAAACGAATGGAAAGTGGAGCCTTTAAAAACACTAATTAAGGCTGAGGGGAAAATATTATTGATGGAATCTGGCTTCACCTAATTCCTAACCCCACAATCCATCAAAACACATACACTACATAACATAATAAACTCTCCCTTTAGGATTCTTAAACATCAGTGCTAAAAATTTTAAGATCTACTTCAAATTACACACACCACTTACCTAATGAATAACTTTGTGTTCTTTAATTAACTAACAACATGTAACAGAGACCAAAGCTGACCAATATGAATAAAAGCACAAAAGGCAAATTCATAAACTTATTTAATGATTAATTGTTTAAGCACATTCTTTGGCTCAATCAGAACTCTTATCACAGCAAATTTTATTTGCAAGATGTTCTACCTGAAAAACAAATATAGTACCTGCAAAACTCATATACTCATTTGAAAATTTACAACTTTCACAGTCATATGGCTATAATCATGGCTACTGGCCTTTCTTAAAAAACCAATTAACATTAACAAACAAAATGCATGTGTATTGGTAACCATATTTCCACACTACAAACACTAGTCAGTTATCAGGGTAACCTCAAGCATTTTGTAAATACCCTTACAGTAAACATGATTGAAGTATATTTAACTTTCCCAAAACATTAACATATTTTATCCTGTTAACAGCATTTCTGTAAAGAATAAATTTAACAACACTAGGTAGCTTATTTTGAAGGCACTTTTATTTTATTAGGAAATTTAGGTCTCTATTTTATCCCTAACAAAGTTTCAAAATTACCACAGATACTGGTCATTAAACAGAAGACCAAAAACAATAAAACAAAGCAAAATTCTGGACAACAGCTGCATCATTATCAGATGATTTACTGAAGTACTAGTGAAAAAGATATCAAACAGAGAATTTTCCTTCCTTGGAATACAACCACCAATGAGATGGTACCTGGCAGACATACAGCCCAAGAATACATCTATGTTAAATTTTCCCACCTATCTTTTTTAAAGTAGTCATTTTAAATATGGGAATTTTCTTTAAGAACTTATTTTAATATTACAACTAATAATTTCTAGTATATATTCAATCAAGAAATATTTAATAAGGGCCTACTACGTGTAGGGTGCTATGTAGGAATGGGTAAGACATGGTCTCTACCTTCATAATCATTTACAGTAAAAATGGGATAAGCTAAAAAACGTCTGACCATAAATGGTGTTGGGAAAACTGGACAGCCACATGCAAAAGAATAAAACTGAACCACTATCTTACACCATACACAAAAACTAACTCAAAATGGATTAAAGATTTGAACATAAGATCTGAAACCACAAACTCCAAAAAGAAAACATAGGTGGTAAGCTCCTTGACATCAATCTTGCTGATGATTTTTTGGATTTGACACCAAAAGCAAAGGCCACAAAAGCAAAAATAAACAAGTGGGACTACATCAAACTAAAAAGCTTCTGCATATCAACAAAATGAAAAGGAAACCTACCATATGGGAGAAAATATTTGCAAATCATTTATCTGATAAGGGGTTAATATCCAAAATATATAAAGAACTTACACAACTCAACAGCAAAAAAAAAACAATCTGATTAAAAAATGGGCAGAAGATCTGAATAGACATTTTTCCAGAAAAGACATACAGAAGACCAGTAGGTACATGAAAAGGTGTTCAACATCACTAATCATCAGGCAAATGCAAATCAAAACCACAATGAGCTATCACCTCACACCTGTTAGAATGGCTCTTATCAAAAAGACAAGAGATAACAAGAGTTGGTGAGGATGTAGAGAAAAGGTAACCCTTGTGCACTGTTGATGGGAATGTAAATTAGTGCAGCCACTATGGAAAACAGTATGGAGGTTCCTCAAAAAATTAAAAATAGAACTACCATATGATCTAGCAATTCCACTTCTGGGTATATATCTGAAGAAAACAAAAATACTAACTCAAAAAGATACACGCATCCCCATGTTCACTGCAGCATTATTTACAATAGCGAAGACATGGAAGCAACCTAAATGTCCACTGATAGATGAACGGATAAAGAAAATGTACACATACACATATGTGCATGCGCACACAATGGAATACTACTTAGCCATAAAAAAGAATGACGTCTTGCCATTTACAACAACATGGACGGACCTTTAGGACATTACACTAAGTGAAGTAAGTCAGAGAGAGAAAGATAAATACTGTATGATCTCACTTACATGTGGAATCTAAAAAAAACAAACAAACAAACAAAAAACCAAGCTCATGGATACAGAGAACAGACTGGTCATTGCCACAGGAGGGTGGGTGGGAGGGGTGGGGGGATATGAGTGAAAGGAATTAAAAAGTACAAACTCCCACTTATAAAATAAGGATGTGATGTACAGTATGGTGACTACAATTAATAATACTGTACTGTATATTTGAAAGTTGCTAAGAAAGTAGATCTTAAAAGCTCTTATCACAAGGAAAAAAAAATTTTGTAACCATGTATGGTGACGGAAGTTAACCAGACTTATTGTGGTGATCATTTTGCAATAGATACAAATACTGAATCAGTATGTTGTACACCTGAAACTAATATAATGTCATATGTCAACTATATCTAAATAAAATAAAGAGAAGTCTGACCAAATAAACAGATAAAAATTAGAATTATATACATTCCTCACCTGTACAATCCTGTGCAACATAAATAGTTATTCCTTGTAACTCAGGGTGTCTTGCTTCTTCAACTGCTTTTCTAAGAAAATAACAAGCATCATCCTTTAAAATCCTAACTAACATTTCCAGTTAATAATTAAAGATTTAATCTAAGGGGAAAGAAAGCCATCATTTTCTTAACTTTCCTATTTAACCTATAGTGTCTGCTTTCAAAAGTATCATGCGAATGGTATCAAAAAGCAGGTCAATTTTTTCAAAGTAGAATATTACACTAAATTACTCAAAACATTAAAACATAAGTTACAAAATATGTAAAAAAAATTCTTGGGTATAAAGCTGCAAACCCCAACCCCTAAAAAGGTATTTCTCTCAACCATTCACCTGGCAATATTAAACGTTTTCTAGCCAGTGGTATGACAGCATGCTTCAAAGTTTGCTTCATATTAACTTGACATTACTGACCAGCAGTGAAGCACTGTATGGTTGTCCTCTGGTACACTTAGAAAAGTTTTTTTCTTTTCTTTAAACAATAGCATGACTCTTTTTCTCCTTCATTCAAAAATCTATATGACCTGAACAAATGAATTTCCTAATTTCAAGTCTTAGAATTCTATAAGTAAAACTGCAAATTGAAAAATATTTCTGAGTATAATGTTCTCAATGGTGCACACGATGTGAAAAAAATCACAAGATCCGCAAAAGGAAATTATACAAACTGTGGAAACATATTTTTATTCAACTATACCTTTTCAATTTTTTAACTTAACATACCTTATTATGCATGTTTGTATATGTAAGTATAGAAGAGAGATCAGCCAATTATGGCCCACGGGCCAAATATGACCTGCAGCCTGTTTTTGTACAGCCTGCAAGCTAAGAATGGTTTTTACAGGACTCAACGTTTGTAGAAAAAGAAAAGAAAAATAGGCAATAGAGCCCTTATATGGCCTATAAAACCTAAAATATTTACTATCAGGCCTTTTACAGAAAAAGTATTCTGATCCCTGGGGTATAGAACATATCCTGAAGAGTAGAAACTATGCTTTTACAATTATGCTTTTATAAATGTCATACCAAGTTCGACTTGATATTATTATTAACAATCCATTTAATAAAATTAGTAACATTAATAACAATTGAAAATACTTTTTCAAGTCTAAGCATCTGGCCTATAAAATATAAAAACCTGTTAACAAAAAACTCTGTAATAATTTCATATTTATATATGATTCTAAAGGGAGTAAATTTACTATGACATACTACACTTGGATGACATATTAATGATTCAGTTTATAATAATAATGGGACACAAACCAATAAGACAATTTTTTTTTAAACTTTAGTAGTATCCAGATAAATGGCACGTAACAAGCTCAGGTATACTGAAATTTGACTTTCGACTTTTTTCTAACTACTCTGAATGTCACAGACCCTTTACTTTTACTATGATATAATTATAATATTAATAGTCCCATACATTTACAATTCATGTGAATTTGATGTGTGCAAAGAAATGCTGAAAACATCAATTTTAGTTCTTGACATTTCAGTACACTATCAGTACACTACAGCCCCCAGGTTACACTATTAAAAAAAAAAAAAACTATTAATGCTATCTTCCAACTCCAAGGTTGAAAGAGTTGTTAGTTTTTAGAACATTTCAATATGGTAGTCTAACGAAAACCTGGTTAGAAAGAGACCGTGGATATCTATACCTATGAGCAAAAGAAGAAAAATTTGTCAGTAGATAAATTAACTGTAACTAGAGTTGCAATATGACTTATTTTTTCCCTAATAGCAAATGAAAGCTCCTTATGAATATTCTCATACAGACTTTAAAAGTTCCAATTACATATAAACACTGCAAAAGTCACTATCTCTGAGCCTGAGGACTCCTGTTATAAGATGAGATTTTAAAACAATTTTACCTTAAAATGTGAGCAACCACAGCTGGTCCATACCAATCTCCAGCTTTTTTCCCAGACTTCTTTCCATATTCTATTAGTTGATGTAAACCAAAAAGAGCCAAGGGGGAATCACCAAACCAAGAGATGATCTTCCTGTGATAAATCTCATTTCGCATTTCATGATCATCAGAATATCTCCCAACTGTTTCCTTCAGAGAAATTGTTGGGGTTTTGAGTTCTCTTTCCCCTGAAAGCGATGCTTCAAATGATGCAGTAAATTTTTTTACAGTGTTGGAAGTCCATGATTCCAAGTCTGAATTTTCAATGTTCAAAGCATCAGGCCAGGTCCAAGCTATAGTAGTTCCAAAGCAAGGTGTTCAGATCTTTTAAATAGTTAACAATTCTACTAAAATAAGTATATAATAGCATTTAAAGTCATATGTATTACTAAACCAAAATAGTAAACTCAGAAATAGGCAAATTTAGAGAGACAGAAAGTAGATTAATGGCTGTTGGGAGTGACTACCAATGGGTGTGAGGCTTCTTTTGGGGATGATGAAAATGTCCTAAAATTAGATTATGGTGATGGTTACAGAACTCTGTAAATATACTAAAAACCATTGAGTTGTTCACTTTAAATGAGTGAATTTATGCTTTGTAGATTATATATCAATAAAAGCTACTTAAAAAAACAAATAAAGGTACGAGCAGAGAAAATATGCCATTATATCAATGATGTTTACTTCCGAGTGGTAATATTATTCTCTGAACTTTTCTGTAGTTTCTAAAATTTCTAAAATGGGAATATATTACATATAATGAGAAAAAAATTACCAAAATGAAAGAGAAAAAAACGGTAAACTCAGATACAAACGGACAATTCTGAAATATGCTTTTCTTTCTTTTCTTTTCTTTAACAATGCTGAGATGGAATAAACACTTTTGTATTCCATTACCAGGACTGTTTATCAGACATCTAGTCATGACTACCAAAGGCACAATAAACACATTCACTAACATTCATAGTACTCATGAGAGAATAACTTCAGAAAGTGGATTTTGTTTTGATCATATGTTAAAATAGAAGTCTGACCATGGAAGTTTAAATTTCTTTGCAAAATGTTTTTTTCTCATACAATCCTTTCAGAATAACGTAATCATTATTTAGGGAGTAAGATCAACGGTCTAGTAAATGAAAAGTTAACAAATGAAGTCACTTGAGATCAAAGATCCCCCCAAAATCAACTATAATCCACTACTTCACTGTTTTTAATAACAAGACAGTCCCCAAACATACATGCAATTTTAAGTTAACAAAACGAGTCATAGAATCAGAGACTTAGTGAAGACTCTGAAAAATATTTCAATTCTTGCCCATTATTGCCTAAGACTGCCCAAGACTCCAAATAAATCATCCCAGAAAAAGTTTAAAAATTCTTTTTCTTTGCATTATCCACACCACTCTTGAATAAACATTCTCTCTAAATGATCTCATCAATAATTCCTATAGAAAGGTTACTAAATATATGCCATGCATTGCAGGGAAACTAACACCGAAAAAAAATATAACACTTAGTAATAACCAGATATGATAGCCTAAAATGGTAAACTAAAATCCTCCTACAAATGTACACATTATAACAAATGAACTAACAGAAATGATAAGAAAGGTGGCACATTAGAAAAAAATAGATATATGTAAGTTAAGTAACAATGGTATTTTTGAGAATCTAAAAGACTAATAAGCTTGATGACTTTACTAAGAATATGTGTAGCAATTTAACTGTTTATAATCATATTTCTAAAGATAAAAATAATTTTAAAGCATTATTGATATGAACAGAGAAAATAAACCAGTGTAAAAATCTTTTAAGATTTAAATAACGTAAAAACATTAACTATCTGCTCAAAGTCACTGCTTTTGACCTGCCCAGGATTTAATGAACTGGAGATAATCCAGAGAGTTCATTCGAAAAGAACTTAATAGTGACAACAGAAAAACAAAGGTTACTAAAAATTGAACTTAATTCATAGTGGTAGCCAAGAATAACAGGTATGTTTAACTTGTATTTTTGAAAGGGCAATCATGAAAGTTTATATGTAAGTCATACCTGGCCCAGTTCAATAAAGATGCAATAAGCTAAACTAGTTACAACTTCAGAAGACATCAGGGAGTCAAGAAACTAACCTCATGAAATTTTGTGCCGTTTGCATGCTGGAGTTCAAACTAAAAAATCAAAAAAAAAAACCTCCAAAAACAGGAATTTGATTTACCTCTACCAAGAAAGTGTAGCACGAGTCCTTGAGCCAAAAGCATCTGGCCAGTTCTTAGTGTACAGCCCCAACCACAGTCTGTTGTCACACTGGAGCCTTCTATTTGAGGAAATTCTTCCCTGTAGGTCAGCCATATTCTTGAAGTAAAATCTTTACGAAATTCTTCCACGTTTCCCGCAATTACATGATCTTCTATTGTACATCCTGACCTTGGAGGTAATAGTTTATTTTCATCTACAAAATAAAAATATAAACATAGTCTAAATATATGCAAAGAAATGTCAATAATGGTATTATATTCCCATTACTGTCCATAAGATATGGAGTATATCACAATCTTTCTAATCTTTTTTTCTGACTTAAATGAAGATAAATCTTGTTCTGTCTAATCAGGCTTTTATGAAAATCAACTGAGAATGAATGCTGAAATGTTTTGTATATTCAGGCACTAATATAAAGTATTATCAGTAATATTGTTAATAATAATATCCTATATTCCAAATATAATGAACTCTTTTATGAGGGGATAATATGAAAATATCTTTTTGCCTCATTTGGCTCAGGATATAGATAGTAGTGCTCTCTAAAATGAGATTTGCAAATAAAATACCATAATTTGTCAACATGTAAAAATGTGTATAATCACATAAACTAGTTCTCAAAATCAAGTAAAATATGCATATTGTATTTATTGTCATGAATATATTTATATTCAAATTATCCAATCAAAACTAATAAGCTAAAGAATATGAATATAAAATTCTTAAATATACAGTTATATATATATCTATAGCTCATATATATATATATAGTTCAACCTTTCATGTTGAAATATAATTTTTTAAAAAGTGTTGCCACCCACATACATCATTTTTAGAGACTTTTCCAAATTGGTTATCTCTAATACAATTTCTATGTGAAAACTATGGTCACTGTTTGCCCAATAATTTACGAAACACTAGTGCTCAAAATGAATTAACATTCCTTGATTACTCCCGGAGAGAACATCTTAGTCATCTTCACAACCTCGGCACGCAGCACAGTGCCTACACAAGGAGATTCTAATAACTGTTGGCTGGTTGGCTGGGTGGAACTCTCAGTTCCAAGGAGTTCAATTCCCAATGCTCTTCTGCAGGATATTAAAGCAGTTTTATCATGTCTTTATTCTTCATCCTTCCTTCACCTATCCCTCCTCAAGTTCATTCTGAAAAAATTACAATCATCCAAAACTTTATAACATTCGGCTTAATGATAATGATAATAAAAAGAATGAATGCCAAGCCGCTATTATCAATGAATTTCTCTCAGTATTAGAGTTTGAAGTTAATTACAAATAAAATGCCTGGAAATTGAACATGGCACTACAAATATGTCCAAAATTTCCACTTTAGAGACATTTAAATTTGTTTGAAATTTGATACAATAGTGAGTAATTCTCATACCTCATCCTGTGGCTTGCCAAACACATAGTTCCTAACCTCCTACTTTGACAAAGCGATTAATTCCTTACCATCTTAAGATTTAGTCTCCTCTTAATATTTACTCTAAACATCACTGGAAAACTGCTAGTACTAAAAGAACTTTGTTGTCCTGTTGACACTCTACTATAATACTGCCCCTGCTATTCCATCTTTGACTGACTTTCCTTTTCACAATCTTAAATAATTATATCTATCATGTCTTTTACCTACCACTGCCTCCCTTCTAGATTTCAAGTACACTAGAGAAGAAGGAATATGTTTATCTTCTGCACCCCTGAATCTCCAGCACCTGGCAGAGTTCAGTCCATAGCAGATGTGCAACAAACACTTGTTAGGTGAATGTAAGATAAATGGAACCAAAGGAGGAAAGTTTTTTATTATTCTGTTTTGCTTTGCTTTTGTTTTGTATGATGAGAGAGACTTGAGAGAGATTAGAGCTTTATGAAGAATGGGAATGTCTGAAAGAACCACTACGAAGAACTGGAAAGAAAGCTAATAAAAGAAATAGAAGAGAACTGCTAGTAATATTGAGAGCTTAGTCAAGGCTGACTATCACAATCAAAAATCACAATTACACAAGCTAATATGAGAAATAATCAGAAGTAAAACAAATTGCAAAACAAATCCTCAAAGAGTACAGCTACTGCAATTATCAGAAATGGGATAAAATAAGTATACACATGTTAAAAAGACAGAAGCGTATTGAAAGTTGGACAAATAACAGAAAACAGACTATTAAAACTAACCAGGCACATATGAAAGTAATGGAAAGTAAAGTAAATGGAACTACTAGAAATGAAAAACATAACTGCAAATAGAAACTTGATGTAGGATTAAACAGAAAATTATACACAGCTCAGGAGATAATTAAGGAACCAGAAGTAAGAACTAAAGAAATTACTCAGAACACAGCACAGAGAGACCAAGTAATAGCAAATATGAGAAACCAAAGAATTTCAGAGACAAGAAGAAAAATCTAACAGAAAGATTTATCAGAGATGCAGAAGCAGAGAATAGGGAGAATGGGGAACAGCTGTAATTAAAAGTGGCAAAATTTTTCAGATTTTAAGAAAGATAAGAATTTCAAGTAGAATAAAATGAAATCCATACCAAAAACAAAGCGTTGTTCTTAAAAACAACCATAGGGAAAAGCAAAGAAATGACAGCTTCAAAATACTAGAAAGACATCTTCCTGTCCTAAAGTAAGCAAAGACTTATTAAAGAGAACACAAAATCACTAACCATAAGGAGGTAAAAAAGTTAACCAGACTATACTAAAATTAAAAACTATGTTCTTCAAAAGAACATTGAGTGAAAAAGTAACTAAAAGAGTAGGAGAAGACATTTCCTATAGGTATATCCAAAAAAGGATTAATATCTAGAACATATTAAAAAAACCTAGGAGTTAGTAAGAAAAAGACATAATCTAACAGAAGACATATCCAAATAGAAAAATATTTATGAAAATATGCTCAATTTCATTAATTATCAAAGAAATGCAAATTAAAATCAAAACATGGCTCTTATAAAAAGGGAAAAATACCAAGTACTGGTGAGGTGAGAGCAAGGAGAATCCTCATACACACCTAGGAGGAATACAAATTGGCACAACTATTTTGTAAAACTATTTGGTAGTATATACCAAGGCTGAACATAGGAATACCCTAAGACCCAGCAATTACATTCCCAGGCACACATACTAAATGAAAATCCATATACGTGTTCATTCACCAAAGCACATGTACCAGAAAATTCACAGCAGGGCTCTTAACAATTGCCAAATGCCCACCAAGGGTAAAATGGATAAATAAAGCGTGGCATATTCACACAATACAAAACTTGCAGGAAAACAAAAATATCCAATGTCTGGCAATCAACCAAGGATTACTAAGCACACAAAGAGGCAGGAAAACACAAGCCAAAATGAGAATACTCAATCAATAAAAACCAAACCAGAACTAACACAAATGCCAGAATTAGCAAACAAGGACATTAAAACAGTTATTACAACAATATTACATATGTTCAAAAAGAAAAGTAGAGACAAGGAAGATTAAAAAAAAAAAAGGAACTTCTAGATATATAAACATTGTACAATGTCTCAGATGAAAATATACTGAATGGGATTTATGGCAGATTAGACATTGCGAGGAAAAGATTGAAAGATTAGTGAACTTAAGGACACAGCAATAGGAACTACCCAAAATAAAACACAGAGAGGAAAAAGAATTTTTAAAAAGTAAAAGAGCATCAGTGAGCTGTGGCACAATTTCATCCATGCTAATATATGTGTAATTGGAGACCCAGGAGGAAAGGGAAGAGAGGAGAAGACAGAAAAAATATTTTAAGACAATATGGCTGAAAAAAATTCAAATTTGTTGAAAACTATGAACCAACAGGTCCAAAAAGCTTAACAAAACTCAAGCACAAGAAATATGAAGAAAACTACGTCCATGCACATCATAATCAAATTGTTCCAAAATAGTGATAAAGAAAAAAATCTTAAAAGCAGTCAAGAAAAAAAAGACACATTATGCACAAAAAAAGATAACGATGACATCAGATTTCTCATTGAAAACAAAACAAGCAAGAAGATAGTGAGGCAACAGCTTTAAAGCTACCAAAAGAATAACATCATCAACCCAGAATTCTATGTCCAGAAAAATATCTTTCAAAAATGAAAGCAAAATAAAGACTTTTTCAGAGACACCAAAGGTGGAAGAATACATCACCAGCACACTTCCTTCAGGCAGAAGGAAAATAACACCAGATGAACATATGGATTCACACAAAGTAATGAAGAACACCATAAATAATAACTACATGAGCAAATACATAACTTTTTTCTTATTACTAAAATATTTTTAAAGGATATTTGACTGTTTACAAAAATAATAGCAATGTATTATAGGGTGAATAACATATGAATAAGTAAACATATGACACCAATCATAGCATAAAGAGCAGGTGGAGGGAAGTGAAGTAAATTACTGTAAAGGTCTTATATTATATGTGAATTGGTATAATATCACTTGAAGGTAGACTGTGATAAGTTAAAGATGTATACTAAAACCTAAAAGTAACCATTAAAATAACACAATAAAAAGTTATTGCTAATAAGCCAACAAAGAGAAAAAATGGAATCAAAAAAATACTCAATCTGAAAGAAAGCAGAAAAAGAGAGAAAAGGAACCAAGAGTAGATGTAACAAATAGAAAGCAAATAGTGAGACGACAGACTTAAACCCAACCATATCAATAATCATACTAAACATGAAGGGTCTAAACAACTTAATTAAAAGGCAGAGAGTGTTGGACTGGATAAAACAGCAAGACTCAACCATCTACTTCTTACAAGAAACACATTTCAAATATAAAGACACAAACAGATTAAGTGTAAAAGAATGGAAAAAGATATACCCATGTAACCCTAAGCAAAAGAAAGCTGAAGTGGCTATTTAATATCAGACAAAGTAGATTTCAGACCAAAGAATATCACCAGGAATCAAGAAGGTTTTTATAATTACAAAGGGGTCAATTAATTGACAAACTATAACAATTGTAAATGTTTATATACCCAATAGCAAAGCTTCAAAATCGATGAAGCAAAAACTGATAGAACTGCAAGGAGAAATAGACAAATCCATAATTACAGTCAGAGACTTCAATCTCTCTCTCACAATAATTGGTAGAACAAGTAGAACAGAGCAAGGATAGAGAAAACTTGAACGTAATATCAACCAACTTGACCTACCACCCTTATAAAACGCTCAACAATAGTAGAATACATATTCTTTTCAAGTACAGAGAACATTTAGCAAATTATACCACATTTAGACCATAAAGCAAGTCTCAATACCTTGAAAGAGAGGAGAGTCATAAAAGTATTTTTTCTCTGACCACAATGGAATTAAATTAAAAATCAATAATAGAACAAGATCTAGAACATGTCCAAATTTTTGGAAATTAAGTAATATACCTCTGAATAACTCATTTCTTCCTGCATGCTATTTTTTAGTAAAGGGCAAAAGCCATGTTTCAAAAATTTCCAAATTCTGGAATCCTATTTCCACATTTGGGCATAATCCTGGCAAGACCTGGAGCCACAGAGATCCCTGAAAACAGGAGAGACAGCACAAAAACAAGAGTCCACACGGTACGACCCCTTGATACGGTACTTCCACACCCTTCCTTATGTCCTACAAGGAGACTCCTAGGCAAAGCTCCATCCCTGGGCTGGTTTCAGTTCAGAAAAAGCTTTTATTATTTTCTAACCTCTGTGCTACCCTCTCTACTTCTTAAAAAGTTTTTTTTTTCCTTTTTTCCACGTACTATTTTTGTCCCCAGGCTATACTGATTATCTATAGATGCTCCTTACCCCCAAAATTAGGAAGGAGAGGGCCTTATCTCTGCTCAATTTATGTTAAATCATTTTGGTCCCTAAGATAGAACTGGTATACTAGAGGGAACCTCAAACCACGCTTTTCCTTCATGGCCTCTAGGCCCATCATGTCCTGAATCATCTAAGAGAAAACCTAGAAAAATCCTAGCCAAAGGCAGGCATAGTATATGTAGAAAGATGAGGCTTACTTAAAATAAGATAAAATCCTTAATTGCTTCTCTCACAGATACCCTGTAAAAAAAATTTTAATTTTGGTATTTGATCAAGACAATACTAACTGGGAGGACCATATGGATTTATATACTATAAACCTTGACATAAATGCACAGTACGATATCTTACATTGGGAAGGAAAAATTGCATAATATAAGAAAAAGAGTTTGAAACTCAGGAAAGATAGCAAGATAAATTTAAAAGCTTGAAAATTCAGGACAGACTTAGCATAGTTAAAATAATCTAATTTTTTAAACATGTCCTAATATTACTAGAAAATAAATAATAAGAGGCAGATTATCAAGTTTAAGAATCTTAGGCCCCGGCTGGAGTGCCACGTTGAGAGGCGTCGGTGGAGGGGGGCGCTGGCCCCCGCCCCAGGCCAACCCCCTTGGTTTGCCCACCAGGATTGTTTTAAGAAAATGGCAGACAAGCCGGACATGGGGGAAATCGCCAGCTTCGATAAGGCGAAGCTGAAGAAAACGGAGACGCAGGAGATGAATACCCTGCCGACCAAAGAGACCATTGAGCAGGAGAAGCGGAGTGAAATTTCCTAAGAACCTGGAGGATTCCCCAACCCCGTCATTTTCGAGACCCTGGTGGTGATGTGGAGGGAGAGCCACCTGCAAGATGGACACGAGCGACAAGTTGCACTGTAAACCCGGGCACACCGTGCCGATGCCACCAGCCTGTGGGTCTCTAGGGACCCCCCAATCGGACTGCCAAATTCTCCGGTTTGCCCTGGGATATTATAGAAAATTATTTGTATGATTAATGAAAATAAAACACACCTCGTGGCAAAAAAAAAAAAAAAAAAAATCTTATACTTAGCATTATGAATTAATTCATCGTAGATGACTCAGAGGGTGGTAAAACCATTGTGGTTGAAAGCCACCACTTTCTAAGCACTTAGATCTGTGAGATATCAGAATGCCAGTGCCTTCAAACCAAAAGGGAATTGAAACAATTGAACAAAGCTATCCATCAGATAAATGCCACAAAGAACGAGAGATGAGTGAGCCCTAGCTAAAGTAACTTGACTAAAATCATTAGCAGAACAAAGGAACTATTAGAAAGTTTCTATTTAATAGAAAAAGGGATAAAGAATCAAGAATTTAAGTAGGAATACAATCTAGTTAGAACTAAATTGAAAATATCAACATAAACTCATGCCTTTATAAGAAAAAAAAACTGAAAAAATACATATCTATCTGTTCTGGCTCTGTCCACTGAAATGGCTTCAAGGCAATGTCATCCCCACGATGAACCCTTGTGCATAGATTATAGTCTCTAACACCATTTTTCTGCAAAAGAAACAAGGCTTCATTGGGAAATGGCTGATTTCAAATCTGAGGCTGAAAAGTACAAAGTGGGCCTGGCACACCTAGTTATGGAAGAAAGTAGGAAGTTTCCAAAAATCAATCAGGCTTTACGGAAAGATACAGAAGCCAATCTAAAAGGACCTTTCACTGGCCAAGTCAAAGACAATTTGAGTATCAAAGGAGATTACTGATGAAGATCGACCAACACACAGTAAATCTAAAAAGCCGTGAGTCCATAATGATACACAAAAAGAGAAAAGGTTAGCACTAAAATCTCTCAAATGTGGTGAACAGAATATTCTATTTCTGTTGAGAATACAAAGAAAGTCATGACACGACAGGGCAACAACCTCAGGACAGTGTTATGAACCAGAAATTCACCACAGCAATACCATAATTATAGGATTCATAAATCTTTACATATTATGAGTTTGTATACCCACAGAAGAGGAAATAATGAAGGAAATTAGTCCCCATAATCAACAGATCTTTATGTCATATATTTTAAAAGTTTAAAAACTCCACTAACAAAAAAATATCCTTAATACATTACTCCCTCCATGTCCTACTCCCTTCTGCTCTTCTGAACAAATACTCCAATTCCCTCTGACCTTACCTTGCTTACTGTGACTCCTCTTATTTTCAAAATATATATTTGAATCTCTTTTCAAATGCATATTTGATCTTATTTACACTTATTCCTCCTGTTTTCAAAATTATTCTTGACTCACTTAAATTTGTGTGCTTTTAGTACAAAGGCCTCCCTCCCTGTGAATACCAAAACAACTTCTGGAAAGGTATAAGAGGGTGGTTTGGGGTTATACTTGTTAGAAAAGAGAATCCATAAAATGGATGATAAGAACAGAAATGTGACATTCTTCTAGGTAATGGTCAATTCCCCTCATCCTGCATGCAGATCTTTATCAAACAGCAAATGTCATATTTCAAAAAATTCTTAGAATATAGTCTTATTTCCACAATAGTAAAAGAACGTACTATATACACTGTTTATAATGGCAAAAAATAAAAGCAAACCAATGTCTATCAATAGTAGAAGGAATAATTTATGGTAATTCATACAATGGAATACTATGCAGCAGTAAAAATAAACTAGAACTACACATAACAACATGGACAAATCTTAAAAACACAAATTTGAAAGCCATAAGCAAGTCACAGAAGCAAAATATAGTTTGATTCCATTTTCAAAAAGGTCGAAAACAACAAACACTAAATCATCAGGGATATTTTGGGACAGCGGTTTTTTGGCATGAGGAGAGCTACAACTGGGTAGAAGCACATAGAGATTACACATTACTCATAATGTTGTATCTCTCTTTTTGAGTGAGTAATCTCTCTTTTTGAGTAGTTTTACTACTATTCTTTTTTGTTGTTGTTGCTGTTGAGGAAGAGTTGCCCTGAGCTAACATCTGTTGCCAATCTTCCTCTTTTTGTTTGAGTAAGATTAGCCCTGAGCTAACATCTGTGCCAGTCTTCCTCTATCTTGTACGTGGGACGCCACCACAGCATGGCTGACAGGTGGTATAGGTCCGCGCCCGGAATCTGAACCCACAAACCCAGGCCGCCGAAGCTGAGCATGCTCAACTTAGCCACTATGATACAAGGCCAGCCCTTATTACTATTCTTGAAAGTGTATACACAAGATTTTTATCTTCTCTATGTATGAATAATTTATAATTTCAAAATTTTAAAGATTTAAAATATAAAATTATTAAAATAATAAAAATTCAATATTTATAATAAAGAAATAATACAAAGAAGAAAAAGTCCTTCTTCCAGTGGATTCTGTCATATCTCCTATCTTGGTGGTGAGACAGACACTGGCCTCTCTAAGAGGCAGGTGAAGATAAGGCCAATATGTTGAGATTAGCAGAGTGCGAAGACAGACAGAACATGAGTCCTTGATGATGTCACAGAGGCACTAATTAACCAACCTAGAGACATCCCTGCATCAGGACTTCTGCTTGTGTATGACAATAAATCCCCTGATTCTTTAAGCCACTTTGAAATGGACTTTCTGCTTATTTGCATCCACTGGCATCCTTTCTAATTTGGTCTCCCATAGTTTTATAACAGCTTGTACCTCTGCTTCATCACAAATATCACAATGGGATTAATAATTTTTGTAATTATTTGTTTAATGTCTCTTATCTGCTGGACTGTAAGCTCTTTGAGAGTAAGGCTTGTGTCTGTCATGCGTTCAGCAGTAACCCCAGTGCCTAGCACATAACACGCTCTCAATACATATTTATGGAATGAATGAATAAGCTTATTCATCTAATCCCCTACTACTGAATACTTAAATTGTTGCCAATTTTTTGTTATTTCAACAAAGCTACAATAAACATACTTGTACACATATTCTCCACACATACAGAGAATTCCTCTAGGGTAAATACTTCAAGGCAAAATTGCTGAGTCCTAAGTTGTGTATATTTTCAATTTTTCTAAGTACTCTCAAATTTCTCATTAAGAGGTTGTACCAATTTACCCTCCCATCAGCAGCGTTTGAGTTCCTATTTCTTCACATCCTTGCTAACATTTGATATCATGAAACCTTTAAATTTTTCTAAATCTAAGAAATAGTATTTCATTTTGATTTGCACTTCCTTTATTACTAGGGTGAGCATTTTCTTATGTTTGGCCATTCAAGTTTCTACTTAAAAAACACCTGTTCATTTTCTTGACTCATTTTTTCTTGGGTTGTTCATGTTTTTCATTAACTTGTAGTTCTTTATTATTTTGGAAACTAATCTTTTGTCTAATATATAAACAGAGAGATGATAGATGGACAGATAGATAGATCTTCATGTAAATACACACACACAGATATATATACCCACACACACACACACAATGAGATAGTGTGTGCAATTATCTTCTCTCTCTGGCTTGCTTTTAAATTTTTTTTATGGTGTATTTTGTCATGTAGATATCTTTTTCATTTGGTCCATATTTTCTGGTACAGGCTGTGTTTTTATGTTTTATATAAGAAGCTCTTCTTTACCCCAATATCGTAACCACTAACGCATTAAAACAATACAGTCTGGCTTTGATGCATAACACAGAGCCACCCTCAGTAAACGTACTTAGCTGCTGTTAATTTTATGCTTTTACTTTTCTATCCTTACCCCTCTAGTGAAACTGCTTTAAAAGTTGTCAGCAACTTCTCATTGAAAAATCCTATAGCCTTTACTCAGGCTAGTTCCTGCTCAACTTCTCTTGAGCACCAAGCACTTTGTCCAACCTTTTCTTTCTGAAAATCTTTGGTCTCTACAATAATATACTATTGGGGGTTTTGTCCTATAAAATTGCCTATTCCTTCTCAGTTTCATTCACTGATTCTTCTTCATCAGTATATCCTTAAAGATGGACATTCTCCACCTATACTTTCCATCAACGTGACCTTATCCATTGGCCTCAAATGCCACCTCTTTGAAAATAACTAACAAATCAATTCTAAACAGCCTACTTCATTCAGACTGTTCATTTCTGAACAGCCTACTTCAAACACTACATGTCCCCCCCAAAACCCATGCTCCCTGAAGTACACCACATTTGGTTACTGACACTGCCTATCATCGAAGATAGTAGTCTTCACATCTTGTTTATCTCCTCTCTGTCTCTCATGACCCCAAATCCAATCATTTGTCAGATGCTGTTCATTCTACCTGAAAATATCTCAAATCCATCCTCTCCTTTCCACTGCCACTGCCCTATATCAGTCATCGTATCTCACCTGCTGACTTCCAATCATCCTTCCACATTGCTATCAGGTATTTTTCCAAAGCATACATTTAGTTATGATTCTCATGTGCTCCTTCTGGACAAGATCAATTTCCTAACCAGCACATTCTCAATACAATGTTCACTGAAAATAATTAAATGAAATTTGGCATTTTGTGCTCAAAAATCTAGGATAATAATAATCATTGTAGTCAAGAAGCCAGCTGGGTACCCCACCACCTATCTCTCTGAAAACTTAGAAAACTTGCTTGAACTAAAAATTCTATGACATGAAGAAGTCCAAAGCTAGCCCCAAGATTTCTGCTAATTCTCCACAGCTTAAGTTTTCATGATCCTCCTTGCTTCTAGCTCCTGCAATGATATGAGTTGTCTTTTTCATTCCAGATGCCAAATTATGGTTCCAAGTACCTTATCATAAGCATCTTTGCTGTAGACATCTTTGCCACAAGTATTTTTGCCACAAATATTTTTGCCACAATAACTAATTGGCCCTAAGACAATTTTGCTATAAAAGATAAAATTAAAAATAAAATAAAAGAGGGACATTAAAAAGGACATAAAGAAACATGTAGTACATATCTGGACTACAGTTAAATGTTCTATCACATGTCCAGTTCTTATATTTCACCAAATCTAAGCCAGATTCTCTGCCAAATTCTGTCCATATCACGTTTTCCACTATCAAATAGCGAAAAATTTTCACCAACTTCAAGAAACTTAGACCTATCCGGAATCATATAACCATTTCTTTTTTCGGGGGGGAGGGTAAGAGGAAGAATTTGATTCTTCTTTTGCCTCCAACTTCTAACATTGCGTGATAAATGTGGTAAAGACAGCATTAGAAATCAAGCTGTTGTATCTAAATTAGCTAAAGAATCAATAATTAATGCTCTCGAAGACTGCTGTGAATGACTAGCTGCCTCTTTTATATTTGCCATAGCTTGGTAAACTTTTGGTTTTGATGGGTGGGAGGGATGACTGTGCTCACCAAAGGATGTGCAAACTATATTATCATTTTCTAGTATAGCATGCAATCTGGCTTTACACTCTCTTATTTCACACTTTCAGTAAGTTTTATCACCATATTTTCTACCAAGTCAACAGAAATAACTGGGTCTATCAACCAGTTATTTCACCTTTTACAGCAAAATTGCCTATGGCCAATTAGCTAAGCGGTGAAGATGTTTGCAGCAAAGATGTCCACAGCAAAGATGCTCACAGCGAAAGTATCAGACATGCAAACCCATCCCGTTTCCTAAACAACTCATCTTACATCAGTACTTCGTGAGCTTAACTGACTTTACTGAAGATCAGGGGATGTCAACAAGGAAAGCTCTCAACAGATATGCAGCTTCCCTCCACCCTTCTGGCTCTCTCTATCCTCTCTCCCTCTCGACCCCCACACCTTTTTCCTTCCCTATATCCCCACTCCTGGTCCAAAATAAAACAGTCTTCTATTTAGCTCATTCATATCTCCTATATCATTTATTTTTCGTCTCTTGAATTAAGGACCCCCAAGAGCCCACTACAAGGATCTGTTCAAAGTATTTCTTCCAAAAACTATATAACGCTATCCTTAAAAGGAATTCTAATAACTTTTTCTCAAATTCCTTATATCACGAATAATATCATTTAGAATGCTTATATGTACCAGGGACATAACTAAACACCTACAAAACACATATCATTAATACTTAGGGAAATTAAATAACTTCCCTAAAGTAACAACTAACAAGCACAAAGAGCCAAAATTCAAACCCACATATGTCTGACCCCAAAGCCCATACTCTTCTCTGCCTATAAACAAGTGACCTAACTCAAGCATTCAAGACATTCCTCCATAATTTGATCCTTTTCAGAATTCTCTCCCACCATAGCTACGCTGGACATTTCTCTGTTTCCTAAATATACACTTTCGTCACGCCATTCTATCTACCTAAAATGCATTCCCTCTTTATCTATCAACTTCCTACTCATCCTTCAAGAATGTTGTGAGGTCTCAATAAGTTAATACATTTAAATTACTTAAAACACTGCCTGGCATATTATAAATACTCAGTAAATGTTAGCTGTCATTATTACAAGCCATTTACAAGGTTTTAGAAAATTGCTGATAAATAATTTACCAAAATAGGTCAACCAAAAATGAACAAAGCCTGATAATCACATACTCTCATACACATTCTCTTCCTCTCTGTTTCTTACAAACACACACACACACACACACATATACACAAAAGACACACACTCATACACACAAAACCTAGCAAAGATGTATAGTAGAAAGAACGCCACTATTAAAGTGACACATAGTCTTTCTTGGTTTAAATTTCAGCTCTGCCATTTAACATCTGTGTGACTTTGGACAAATTTATTAAACTTCTCTAAGCTCCTGCTTTCACACTCATAAGATAGGGATACTTGAATCTACCCTGTAGGCTTGTTGTGAAAATTAAAGACATTTCCCAAAAAGCTTAGCATGATGCCGACAGATAGTAGGCACTCAATAAGCAGCATAAATTATTGAAAGAAAATATATAATAATTATTGAAAGGATGAGCAGATGTGGAAATTTGGAAACATCAAATAAAGTCAATAATTTCAGAAACTGGAACATCCTTAAGAATTGGAAAATTTACCATTTTTAGGTTAACTAATGTGATACTTTTAATTATTATCGTATACTTTAAAGCTATCATCAGAGAACCTGATAAAGAATATTAAGATATCGGGCCAGCCCCGGTGGCCTAGTGGTTAAGTTCGGCGCTCTCCGCTTCGGCAGCCCAGGTTCGGTTCCGGGGCACAGACCTACACTGCTCTGTTAGCAGCCATGCTGTGCTGGCGGCCCATGTACTAAAAAATACAGGAAGACTGGCATGGATGTTAGCTCAGGGCAAATCTTCCTCAGGAAAAAAAAAAAAAGAGAGAAAATATTAAGTATCAATTCAAATAATGTTTACTTAGCATTCACACTATAACTATGAGGATATGATATAACAAAAGATGGCATGATCCTTATCCTCAAGGAGTCAACAAGAAACACAAACCATATGACAGTATATTATGTGTTATATAAAATACAGGGTCTTAAAAGAACTATGCAAAACGTAGGCATAAAAAGTAGAATGGTGGTTGCCAGGGGCTGGGGAAAAGGGAGGAATGGGCAGTTGTTTTTTAATGGGTATAGAGTTTCAGTTCTACAAGATGAAGAGTTCTGGAGATGAATGGCGGTAATGGAGCACAACACTATGAATGTATTTAATACCAGGGAACTGTACACTTAAAAAAGTATAAAGATGATAGATTTTACATTATGTGTATTTTACCACAATAAAAAAAACTGAAAGTAAAAAAAATACATCAAAAGTAGATTCATCTGGAAATAAGATAATGAAAATAGTTACACAACGAATTTCTAGGAAGATTTTTAAATAGGTTACAAACTTAGCACGTACCTTCATATTTAAAATGGTAACATTTTCCAAGCAATAATACAGGGGAATTTCTACTAAAATACGTCTTTGTTTTCAACACCCAACCTAAACAAGAAAAGAGAAAAATAGTTTTGCAATTAAAGGATTTCAAACTAAAAGTCAAGCAGCATTTTTCTTTATTTAATTTCAAATCATCAATTCTCAACTATGGATGTGCATTTTTCGCAAGAGTAGCAAAATATTTGGACAATGAACTGAAAATACAGGCCATTTATGCTACTTTCAAATAAACTTGAGTATTTTAACCACATTCTATCCACTTAAAGAACATGAGAGAAAATTTTTAATTTATTTTCAAACAGGTCACACTGTTCTTACAGTATGTTCTTAGAGACACTCACCTCTTTTCCCAAAGGCAACAAATGTTACTATCTTCTTGTATTTCCTTCCATCTTATAAAATTAAAAGGTTTAAAGTATTTGAATATTTCAATGAAGTAATTTAGGGAAAAGACCACACAGTACACTAGTGCCTATGATCAAAGTGGATCTCTGAAGTTTCCTAGGGAAACCTGTTAGAACCCCATCATTTCTAGGGGAATATAAAGCTTTCAGACATCTTCATCTCAGTTTTCCACTTAATCCCCAATCCCCAACTTTAGTGGCAAATTCTAATTCTTCTAATTTTCTTCCTACTATACTGTCTATATCTAAAAGGTAGTAACCTTTTAGCTTTTTATGATGCCGTTAATAGTTCTCAATTTCCTGAGAAAAGCACTTGCCCATTACATTCCTGAACATTTCCAAATATGTGAAATTCCTAACTGCTAATGGGTAGGCTTAAAAACAGCTCCTAAAACGCAAAAGTATATAAAAAGAAAGAATCTAAAATTGGGAGTTAACCGACTTAGGTCTAGTCTTACGTAGACTATCTGCCATTTATATTTAAGAGAGTTGTTACAAAATTTAAAACAAGTGGATTTTAATGAAAGCACTCCCTAAAATACTATAATACAAATAAATACAAATAAATAAAAATATGTATTTATAATAAAAATGATACAATTTATCTAAATTTGGTGGTAAAAAAGAAAGCATGGAAAGTCAAATACACTAATCAGACTCTCATGAAGCTTCACTTGGGCCACCACAGTGCTCACCAATGGCCCTCTGCCATCAGTCCTCCCACTCTGGCACATGTCACGTGTCACTGACCGATTCATCTTCCTGTGGCTCAGCTTTGGTTAGGGAACTCTTCTGCTCAAATACCATCCTCAATGACTTATTACTTAACAGATTTACTATGAACTTCTCGGTGATACTAAAGACTTTCCACAACATAATAGAAATTACCTTTCCAGTCATCTTTTTCACTACTTTTCACCTATACTCAAAGTGGGCTTTGCTATTCAGCTCTTACTATCCCATAACAAAAATGTCCTCCCCAGTATCAGCCCAGCTAATTTCTACTCCTTCTTCTGACTCAAACATACACTTTCAAGCTATTTTTTCCTTTTCCCACCTGGCTCTGATTCTCTTCTCTGAATTCCAATGGGAAATTAGTAGTTACCTACTGTATACATGGACCTAGGCTAGGCACTTTAGAGATATTCTCTCTTAGAAATATTATTAGTACTATACTAGAATGATTCTAATCCCCAAAACAGTAACAACCTCCTCCCCTCAAAAGGCAGTATTTCCAAAGCAAATCCTAAGAACTTCATAAAAAGAACCTCAAATAAAAAGAAACAACCTTTAAGGAGGAACTTCTCTCTTTCTCCCTATACTCTACCCTCTGCCTAGCCCTCTTACCAGTCACTAGTCTTTGCACAAGAAAAGCTGTGAATCTGACTGGTCAGAGCCTGAGGCACTGCAAGGATCCACATTTTGCACGAGCACAGATTTATAGTGCTTTGAAGTTCAACCATCATTCATGAGATGCGGTGCTTAGTTTCTCTCACTCTTCTATCTCCTACACAGATCCTGGCAGGGCCTAACACCTCATAATAGGCTCACTTCCTTTAATACCCCATGAAACAAGGTGCATAAGAGGACTCATAAGGTCTAGTCATTTTTCTCCCTTTTTCCACAGCCATGTCAAAGCTGAATCAGATCAATATGTCAACTAATCCATAGAATGGTTTTTTTTCTTTTAATTATCTAGTTTTAGTTGACCAGTTTTCATTTTATCTTAGAAAAGCATTATAAGAAATACACCACTATCTCTGCCCCCCCAGCTTGCTGATGCTGGGAACCAGGACCCTATGGTTCAGAGAGAGGAAAAATGAAGAATATAAAATCCATAGAAGCATGGGATAACAGAGCCTGGGGCATAGGAAAGAGCCATGAATAAGTAGCAGTATTATGCATAAGCTCTTCTTATACATATTAAAAAGAATATATTCATCAGAATTCTTCATATTCAAGAATATATTTTTATTCTGTTCCTCAATCTCCTCCCTATTTTCACCTCTAAATCTCTGACTATAGCAGCAGGGAGTTGGGACAGAGAAAAATTAAATGTCATTATGATTTCTAAATGAAAACTAATTAAATAAAACCAAACAAGTTAAGAAAAGCAAGTAAATTTGGCAACAAGCCATTCAATAAATTGACACAGGGCAGTGACTGTCCACGAGGGAGGAGCATTGACCAGAAGGAAGCACGAGGAAAGTTTCCAGGGTGAAGAAAATTTTCTATATATTGATTAGATTGTTAGTTTCCCAGGTGTATACATGTGTCATACTCTGCAAATTGCATACTTAAGATCTGTTCATTTCACTTTAATTTTCCCTCAATTACAAACAAAAAGTTTCAGAGATGAACTAGGACAGTGTTTTAGTTATCTATTCCTGGTTTAACAGACCACTCCAAAGCTTAATACTTTTTTCTTACATCTCACAGTTGTGTGGGTTGACTGGGCTCAGTGAAACAGTTCTCCTGCTGATCTTGCTTGGAGTCTCGACTGTAGTGGAAATCACATGTAGAGGCTCAGCTGAGACCCTGAGCTGGCGGCTCCCTTCTCTCCTATGCAGTCTCAGGGCCTTTCTTCTTCACGTGGCCTCTCCATGTGATTTCTCCTGCAGGGTGCCTAACCTGGTTACACGACAGTTCAGAGCTCCAAAACAGAGCAAGCGGAAGTTGCCTCTTAATGGCTAGGCCTAGAATTGACAAGCCTCATTTCTATCTCATTCTACTGGTTAATGTGAGGCACAGGCCAGCCCAGATTCAGTGAGAAAGGAGACACCACAAGATGTGATTCATTGAGGACCATCTTTGGAGAGGAGCAACCATAAAGAGAATGCTACAAAAAAAACCTACAGTCCATTAAGATTTCAGCAATCTGAAAATCACAAACAAGGTTTTAAAAGATGCAAACAAGCCAAAGAGCATAGAAATAAGAAAGATGATAATGATTTACTGGAGGATCAGAAACACCCAAAAGAAGGATGGTTTACTTATTAATATTGTAAAAAGGAAGTCAAGTTCATATACTTCATAAAGCCATGTAAATAAAGGGGGAAAAAGTAGAAAGAAAAATGAAACATTTTTTCAAGAAAGTAAGGTCCAGTGTCTTTTAAATCCTAAGCGCTATGCCATTTCTAGTTCCATCTTCATCATATCATAATATTGACATTGATAAAAAATAATCTTAAATTACATTCACTGTATTTAGAGAACAGCAAGACTGAGGAGCAAGAGTGGCTGGGTTTGAATACCAGTTTCAAGACTTACCTAGATATGCGACCTTGAATCTGTCACTTAATCTCAGTTTTTTAATTTGCAAAAAAAGAATATCTCAGAAAGATATGAGATTTAAATGAGAAGATACACAAATTATCTACAATATACTAGAGGGTGCTCAATCAATGTTAGTCCTTCCTACACCAACCATACTACACAAACTCTAAGCAAGGAAAATACATAAAACATTTTAGAACGATTTGCACCAATAAAAATCAAACTAAAACACAACTCCATAACTTAAAGCTATCTCAGATACTTAGCTACCCAGAACAATCTGTTCTTCAGAGAGTAAAGGTTATCTTAATTTTACTATGCCCACTTAAATATCTAGATAAGGAAAGCTACACATATGTAAATAATAGGCTAAATAACAATTCCTAGGATACTGCTGAAATGTGTTGAGTACCTATATGACAATTTTCAGACTTGACAAATGAAATCTTTACCATATAACCTATTCATCAGATTAAAAGGCTTAAAAAGAACATAAGTCTCTATTTGCAGGTGACACGATCTTACATACAGAAAATCCAAAGGAATCCTCAAAAAACTATTAGAGCTAATAAAGGAGAACATCAAGTTTACAAGATACATGATCAAATTACAAAAATCAATTGTAGGGGCCAGTCCAGTGGCATAGTGGTTAAGCGCGTGAGCTCCGCTTAGGCGGCCAGGGATTCATAGGTTCGGATCCCGGGTGCGCACGGACGCACCACTTGTCAAGCCATGCTGTGGCAGCATCCCATATAAAGTAGAGGAAGATGGACATGGATGTTAGCCCAGGACCAATCTTCCTCGGCAAAAAGAGGAGGACTGGCATCGGATGTTAGCTCAGGGCTGATATTCCTCACAAAAAAATAAATGAATAAATAAAATCTTTTTTAAATAAATAAATTTAAAAAATCAATTGTATTTCTATATACTAGCAATGAACAATCTAAAATGAAATTGAGAAAACAATTCATTTTAACATAGCATCAAAAAGAATAAAATACTTAGGAATAACTTTAACAAAAGAAGTGTAAAACTTGTACACAGAAAACTACTAAACACTGTTGAAAGAAATTAAAGACCTAAATAAACAGAAACACATCCCATGTCCATGGATTGGAAGACTTAACATGGCAATACTCTGTTAAGATGGCAATATTCCGCAAACTGATCTACAGACTCAATAAAATCTGTATAAAATCACAGCTGAATTTCTTACAGAAACTGACAAGATGATCAAAAGTTCATATGGAAATGCAAGGGATCCAAATAACCAAAACAATCTTGGAAAAGAAGAACAAAGTTGGAGGAATCACACTGTACAATTTCAAATTTTATAAAAAGCTAAAGTAATCAAGAGAGTGTGGTACTGGCCAAAGTAAGGATAGACATATAGATAAAAAGATAGAACTGAGAGTCTAGAAATAAACCCTTACAACTATGGTCAATTCACTTTAGACAAGGGTGTCAAGACCATTCACTGGAGAAAGAACAATCTTTTCAACAAATGGTGCTGGGACAACTAGATAGCCACATGCAAAGAATGAAGCTGGACCCTTACATCAGACCATACGCAAAAATTAACTTAAAATGGATCAAAGACCTAAGTATAAGAGCTAAAACAATAAAACTCTTAAAAAGAAACACATGTATAAAGCTTCATGATCTTGATTTAGGAAAAAGTTTCTTAAATATGACATCAAAGGCACAAGCAACCGAAGAAAAAATAGGTAAACTGGACTTCAACAAAATTGAAAAGTTTTGTGCTTCAATGGACACTATCAAGAAAGTAAAAAGACAACCCAAGAATCAGAGAAAATCAAGGGATTTGTATCTAGTAAGAACTCTTACAACTCAATAAAAAGACAAATAACCCAATTAAAAATGCATAAAGGATCTGAACAGACATTTCTCCAAAGAATATATACAAATGGCCAATAATTACATGAAAAGATGCTTAACATCATTATTCATCAGGGAAACGCAAATCAAACTCACAGTGACACACTTCACACCCACTAGAAAGGCTCTAATAACAAAGATGGACAAAAACAAGTGTTGGTGAGGATGTGGAGAAATTGAAACCCTCAAATATTGCTGATGCGAATGTAAAATGGTGCAGCGACTTTGGAAACCTGTTTGGCAGTTCCTCAAAAAGTTAAACTTAGAGTTAACATATGATCCAGCAATTCTACTCCTAGGTATATGCCCAAGAGAACCGAAAACATGTTCACACAAAAACTTGTACACAATGTTCACAGCAGCACTATTCATATTAGTCAAAAAGTGGAAACCACCCAAATGACTACCAACCCTGAGGAAAGGGTAACGAAAACGTGGTAGAGCCATACAATGGAATATTATTCAGCCATATAAAGAAGTGAAGTACTGACACATGCTACAACATGGATAAACTTTGAAAATATTATGCTAAGTGAAAGGAGTCAGACACAAAAGGCCACGAGTTGCATGATACCATTTATATGAAATGTCCAGAACAGGCAAATCTATAGAGACAGAAAACAGACAGTGGTTCCCAGGGGCTGGAGGGAGGTGGGAGGAACAAGGAGTAGCTGCTAATGGGCACGAGGTTGCTTTTTGGGGTGATGAAAATGTTCTGGAATTAGATAGTAATGATGGTTGTACAACCTTGTGAATATACTAAAAACCACTGAATCCTACATTTTAAAAGCGTGAATTTTTTTTCATTTTATTTATTTATTTACTTATTATTTTTGTGTGTGTGTGAGGAAGATCAGCCCTGAGCTAATATCCATGCTAATCCTCCTCTTTTTGCTGAGGAAGACCGGCTCTGAGCTAATATCTATTGCCAATCCTCCTCCTTTTTATCCCCCAAAGCCCCAGTAGATAGTTGTATGTCATAGCTGCACATCCTTCTAGTTGCTGTATGTGGGATGCGGCCTCAGCATGGCCGGAGAAGCGGTGTGTCGGTGCATGCCCGGGATCCGAACCCGGACCGCACCGCCAGTAGCGGAGTGCGTGCACTTAACCGCTAAGCCACAGGGCCGGCCCCTATCATTGTTTTTTTATGAATATGAACTTCTTGCTATTGAAACTGGTTCTGCTGAGTATTTCTCCATCTTTGAAGACTTCTTCATCTCCAATTCGCTACTAGACTGAAGTGGGCTTCAAATCACCACATGATCCTTATTGGATTTGTTTGCAAACCAAGAGTAACTAGGTTAAAAACAAGGGTCTGAGGGTACTTCTAGGACAGTCATAGGTATCAGCACGTGAACTTTATACTGCCGGCCTGGTGTGTTCAGAGGTCTATTTTGCTTGCTTCCTGGTTTATATACAAGGTTGTGTGAAATTGAGTCTGAAAAAGTGAGGTATTATCAACACCTTAATAAATTCTATCTGCTTTGGAATGTTTAAAACAAAAAACAAAAAGGACCATATAGTATGCTTGAGTTTCTAAGTAATGTTTATGATGACACTGGGCTCCTTCTTCAGAAGATTTTCTTATCTACATTCCTTACAGAAATATTTCATTCAAAGAGAACCTCAAGCAATTGTCAGTAACTTAATAAGGGAGACAAGACATGTCTTCAAATATTTCTTTGAATTTACACAATTTTTAAATCATGATACTTACTATATTTCATGTTGTTCCAAGCAGATATAAATTTAGTTTTTAGCTTGTCAACATCATCTGTTCCTGTGGCTTCCATATTCAAATTCTAAAGAAAAAGCCATCACTTGATTGCATTCTTCTGTAGAGTTTAATCTTCTGTACTGACTTGAAGGAAAACATTAAAGAAAAATAAGTAATGAGTACATACTATATGGTGCAATACCTGCTAAAGTTACTTAAGTGATTAAATACAATTTGAATCAGAAATGAGCAAACCAATTTCTCATTTTACAGAACAGAATATATTCTATAAGTATTTTAATTACAAAAAACACTTACACCAAACATACAACGATAAAAAATTATGGCACAAAACCAAACAACAATCTCCCCCAGGTACTCACAATTAATAAATTAACATAGTGACACAGCTCAGCTTTGTGCTTGTGAGACCACCCAAGATTCATTTTATTTGTAATTAGAGAAGGTGATTTGAAATCTTATAAAAAATGATGACTGTCTTCAGAATGGAGGCTTCCACTTTCCACTTAGACTAATTAGATTTAATTTAAATCTGTTTTATTTTTTAAATTAAGGGATTTCCTACATTTCCTTCCTATCTCAATATTGCAGCATTTTTTAAAAAATAGAATGGCTGAAATTTACAATACAAACTGTTTTCTTACTTTAAAATAAGAATAAATGTAGCTCATAAGTGTTTGTTTTGTAACTAACTTGAGGGAAAATTGAGATGTGTGATATAATCCTGAAAGAGGAACAAATTATAACTGAAAATGCTTGAGCTCATTTGCAATAATTCACAGTTTACTTTTCAAGAAAAGAATGCTGCACAGAACATTACCCTTTTAGGGTTATAAACGTCTACTCAAAAGTATTGATACATTCATTTCTCTAACAACAGACATTCCATTTTATAATATGTATTAAAAGCCAATAATTATACATTATAATTGAGGCAGGAGAAAGCATGGTCCATCGGAAGAATTTAAAAAGCCAGTGTGACTAGAGCACAGAAAGTCCAAAAAAGTGGCACGAGATATGACTGTAGGGTTAGATAGGGACATGTAGACCACGTTAAGAATTTTGTTCTTTATCCTCAGAGCAACTGGTTTCAAACAGGAATATCAGAATCAGATTCTGTGGGTTTGTTCGTTTGACTCCAACAGTAGCACAAGGAACAGACTGAAAAGGGACAAGAGCAGACAGTGGGAGTTTACTACTGTTGTACAGGACCAGGAACGAAACGATAGTAGCTGGGACTAAAGCAGCTGAGACGGAGAGAAATGGACATATGAGGAAACGTGTCAAAAATTCAGTAAGTCTTGGTGATAAAATGGATGTAGACGGTGAGAAAGAGGGATATGTCAAAGATACACCCAGGATCCTGGCTTGTGAAACTAAAGAGATGGTCTTAATCATGGCAATAGGGAATATTGGGAGAAGGGCAGATTAGAGGCAAATGAACACGAATTTGATTTATGTAGAATTTGAGATGCCTCTGAGAGACACAGTAAACAATCACTCATTTATCTAACCATTCGATAAATTATTGCCAGGCACTGGTTCTAGGCAATGCAGACACAGCTTAGAACAAAGGCAGTGAAACACTTGCTCTCCTGGAGCTTACGTTCTAGATATACTTACAGAGGCCAACTAGGCAGCTGGATATCCAGATCTGGAGCTCAAAGGTGAGGTCTGGACTAGAGCTATTAATTTGAGAACTGCTGATGTACAAACGAGAACTGGAGCTACGGACATGTTCCTCAAGGACTTGGCCTTGCTCACGTTTGCACCCCCAGCCTAGAGGATGACATTCAAGGCCCCTCATGAAATTACAGCCGCCCACTGACTCAGCTTCCTCTCTCACCACTCTCTCCCATGTACCATATACTGAAGTCATTTTTAACAGCAATATTAAAGCTTCCTACACGTGACATGCTATCTGGTGCCTCCTGCCTTTGCACGTACTGTTCCCTTTACCTAGAACATCTTCCTGCGCACTCTCAGTTTTTGACTACCTTACTGTCATGAGTCCCTGAGACCCAGCTTAAGCTTCACCTCCTCTGGTAAGCGTGGTAAATTTTCCACCCTCCTCCAGACCTCAAACTGAGACAGATGCTCTCCCCTTAGCCATAGGATCCCACGTCTTCCTCTATCACAGCACTCATCATACTGTATTGTACTACTCGTTTCTTACCTGTCTCTCACACTAGAAGTAAAATTTCTGAGCGTCCTTAAATTCTGCTTGACACGCAATTGGTTCTCAAAATATGCTTATTAATTGAATCAATGAACTGATAAATTAATGAAATATAGGTATAACACTAATAGCACTTTTACCAGCTGTAATTAGAATTTTTTTAACTGACAACTAGAATAAAGAAAAGGAAAGAAAAATTTTCCTCCAGAAAACTGCATAATTGAACAAAATCTGGAAAAGCAAGAAGGAGAATTTATAAAATGTGTGAATTACATATAATACACCCACATGATGGGTTTGTGGAAATGGGAAAACACTACGCAGAATCTAAAACTTTATGTGTCACATGATACTGTCTGGGGGGCGGGGGCGTAAAAGAAGTACACCAAAATGTTGACAATAGTTTCCCTGGATGTAAAATCGTGTGTGCTTATTTTTATGTCACAATCGTCCACCTTTTCCAAATCTTATACGAATAATATATGTAATTTTTATAATTTAAAAAGTTTATTTTTAAAAAGCCACAAACCATGAATCTTCTAAATTCAAAATGTTTAAAATAAGAAAAGGTAGGGGCCAGTCCAGTGGCGTAGTGGTTGAGTTCAGCGCACTCCACTTCGGCAGCCCAGGTTCACAGGTTCGGATTCCGGGCATGGATCTACACCACTTGTCAGCCACGCTGTGGCAGCAACCCACATACAAAATAGAGGAAGATGGGCACAGATGTTAGCTCAGGGCTAATCTTCCTCAAGCAAAAAAAGGCAGATTGGCAACAGATGTTAGCTCAGGGTGAATCTTCCTCAGCAAAAAAAAAAAAGAGAAAATGTACATGCATGTATTTTCCTCCTAAGTCAGAAAGAAAGTAGGCCACAGGGAAAACTTTGGTTCAAAGAGTTCTGAACACCAGCTACCAGGAACACTCTGAACAATCCTTAGCAAGGGTGTAACAGTCAGGATGCCTCAAAGTGGGTGGGGAAAAATGAAGACCAAGTGAAACATTTTGTATGGGGAAAGTCTATATCTTAGATAATGATAGATAGATAATTTAAACAGATAAACAACGAAGGTAAGATGCTGTGACAGAGACAGAAATTAATGAGACAAATACTCTAACCTCAAGGAACAAATAAGTAGAATAAATTAAGTTGTTCTTTTATTGTTATTTTTACTCAAAACTTCTGCTACTTATAGACTATTTACTCAGAATAACTTTACCCCCAAACTTGAAACATTTGAAATGTTTTTAGAGCACATCCTTGACTATTCTATAAGAATACTTTTACTGTCATTGTTATATAGAGTAGACGAGAACAATAAAATTATTATCATAAGGTCCAACTAGTTAAGCTGTTGCTAACTTTAATAATTCAGTATAGTTACTTTTCATATAACTAAAATTGAATTCCAATCTTCTATAAAGACAGAAACCCATTTTATTTCTACAACAAAAATTTAAATGGCTGTTTCTAAAAATCCTAATTTTAGAGCAGAGATGATTTTGAAAAGCTATCCCTTGAACCATGTTGGAAAGTATTATGAATCAAAACACTTTAAAAAAGAATAACCAAAAATTCCTAATGAGGAGAGGATTTGCCATACTGCATATTAAAATGTGTTATAAAACTACAGTAATTAAAGTTTAGTAATGCTTAAATTGATTATTCTTATTAGCAGAGGATGACACTGAATAAAACATAATAGGGAGTACAGAAATAAATCCAAGCATATTTGAGAATTTAGTACCTGATATGAGAGATATTTCACATCAGTGAGAAAAGATGACTAGTTTAATAAGTAGTGCTAGAATAATAAGCTAGCCAGTTTAAAAAATAAAGCTACCTCACACATTCGGAATTCTAGATGAATCAAGAGTTAAATGCAAATGTAAACATATGGCACCTGCGCACATAACACAAGGAAGTACTGATTAAAAATTTTTTAACAATCTTGTAGAAAAGGCCTTTCTAAGCATGGTATGCAAAACTAGAAAACAGAAAGGAAAATATAATTACATAAAAATGAAAACCTTTATATAGGAAGAAGAAAAAGTATTAACAAGGTTGAGTTATAATGCATCAATTGGGAAAAAAATTCATTATCTATTATATAGACAAAGTTAATATCTTTAATATACAAAGAGCTCTTATAAATCAATAAAGAAAAGAACCCAAATGGAAAAAAGACAGGCATTCTAGAAGAAAGAGAACAATAAACATATGACAATATTTTCAACCTGGGGCCGGCCCAGTGGCGCAAGCGGTTAAGTGCACGCACTCTGCTTCGGCGGCCCACGGTTTGCAGGTTCGGATCCTGGGCGCGCACTAACGCACTGCTTGTCAAGCCATGCTGTGGTGGTGTCCCATATAAAGTAGAGGAAGACAGGCACGAATGTTAGCAAAGGGCCAATCTTCCTCAGCAAAAAGAGGAGGATTGGCATCAGATGTTAGCTCAGGGCTGGTCTTCCTCACCAAAAAAAAAAATATTTTCAACCTTACTAGATCAAAGTAATGCACATTAAAGGAATTTCATTTTTTTAATCACCACAAGAGATGAAATTGGTGAGCCTGAGGAAACAAGCATTTTATGTAATTATTTTTCAAATAAACTCCTTGAGGGCAAAGAATGTGTCTTGTTCACTATCATATCCTCACATGTAGCACAGCAGTGTGCTAATAAGACACAAATATTTGCTGATGACTAAATTATGGCATATACATATTATGATGACATTATATCATTATATATTTATCACCATAAAAAGATATCCAGGGAGCATCAAAATATGTGAGAAAAAACTGATAAAACTGCAAGAAAAAAGAGATGAATCCACTATTATAGCTGGAGACTTTAACACCTCTCTATCAGAAATGGACAGATCCAGCAGGCAGAAAATCAGTAAAAACAAAGTTGAACTCAATAGCGCCACCAATCAACTGGATATAACTGACATCTACAGACTACTTCACCCAACAACAGCAGATTACACATTCTTCTCAAGTTCACATGGAATACTCACCAAGATAGACCACTCTGGGCCATAAGACAACCCTTAACAAACTTAAAAGAACAAAAACCATACAATGTTTATTCTCACCACAATGGAATTAAACTAGAAATCAATAACAAAAAGATAGCTGAAAAATTCCAAAATACTTGGAGATTAAACAACATACCTCTCTAAACAACACATAGCTTAAAGAAGAAATCTCACAAGAAATTTTAAAGTGTTTTATTTTTTTTTAATTTTTATTTATTTATTTATTTTTTCCCCCAAAGCCCCAGTAGATAGTTGTATGTCATAGCTGCACATCCTTCCAGTTGCTGTATGTGGGACGTGGTCTCAGCATGGCTGGAGAAGTGGTGTGTCGGTGCACGCCTGGGATCCAAACTCGGGCCGCCAGCAGCGGAGCGTGCGCACCTAACCGCTAAGCCACGGGGCCGGCCCTAAAGTGTTTTAAACTAATGAAAATTAAAATATAACATCAAAATTTGTGAGATGCAACAAAAGCAATGCTTACAAGGAAATTTATAGCATTGAACGTATATATTAGAGAAGAAGAAAGATCTAAAATCAATACTCTAAGCTTCCACCTTAGGAAACTAGAAAAAGAAGAGCAAATTAAATCTAAAATAAGAAGGAAAAAAAGGAATAATAAAAATTAAGGCAGAAAGAGGGCCGGCCCTGTGGCTTAGCAGTTAGGTGCGCGCGCTCCGCTGCTGGCGGCCCGGGTTCGGATCCCGGGCACACACCGACGCACTGCTTGTCCGGCCATGTTGAGGCCGAGTCCCACATACAGCAACTGGAAGGATGTGCAACTATGACATACAACTACCTACTGGGGCTTTGGGGGAAAAAAATAAATAAATAAAAATTATAAAAAAAAAAAATTAAGGCAGAAAGAAAAAAATCAACAGAGAAAAATCAACAAAACCAAAAGTTGGTTCCTTGAAAAGATCAATGAAATCTATAAGCCTCTACCCAGGCTAACTAAGAAAAAAGAGAGAAGACACAAATTACAAATATCAGAAATGATACAGGAGACATCACTACAGATCCCATGAACATTAAAAAGACAATAAAGGAATATTATGAACAACTCTATACTTGCAAATTTATCTGATAACCCAGATGAAATGAACCAATTCCTTGAAAGACACAGTCTGCCAAAACTCACACAAGAAGAAATAAACAATCTGAAGAGGCCTATATCTGTTAAAGAAATTGAACCAATAATTAATAACCTTCCAAAACAGAAAGCATCAGGCCCAGATGGCTTTCACGGGTGAATTCTACCAAATATTTAAGGAAGAAATTATACCAATTCTCTACAATCTCTTCCAGAAGACAGAAGCAGAGGGAATACTTTCTAACTCACTCTATGAGGTCAGCATTACTCTAATACCAAAACCAGACAAAGACATTATAAGAAAAGAAAACTACTAACCAATATCTCTCATAAACATAGATGCAAAAATCTTCAACAAAATATTAGCAAATCGAATTCAACAATGTATAAAAAGAATTATACAACACAACAAAGTGGGATTTATCCCAGGTATGCAAGACTGATTGAACATGCAAAAATTAATTAATGTAATCCATCATTAATCAACACTCTAAAGAAGAAAAATCACATGATCATATCAATAGATGCAGAAAAGCATTTAACAAAATCCAACACCCATTCATAATAAAAACTCTCAGCAAACTAAGAATAGAGGGAAATCATCTCAACTTGATAAGAAACATCTTCAAAAAACTACAGCCAAGGGCCAGCCCAGTGGCATCGTGGTTAAGTTTGCGCACTCTACTTTGGCAGCCCAGGGTTCATGGTCTGGGATCCCGGGCGCAGACCTATACACCACTTATCAAGCCACGCTGTGACAGGCGTCCCACATAAAGTAGACGAAGATGGGTGCGGATGTTAGCCGAGGGCCAATCTTCCTCAGCAAAAAGAGGAGGACTGGCAACAGATGTTAGCACTTCCTCACAAAAACAAAAACCTACAGCTAACATCATAATTAATGTTGAGAAACCAGCAGCTTTCCCACCAAGATCAGGAACAAGGCATACACATCCTCTCTCACCACTGTTTTTCAACATTGTACATGAAGTCCTAGCTAATGCAGTAAGACAAGAAAAGAAATAAAAGGTATACAAATTGGGAAGAAATAAAATTGTCTTTCTTCACAAATGATATGATTATCTATGGGGAAAATTTTAAAGAATCAACAAAAAAATGACTGGAACTAATAAGTGATTACAACAAGGTTGCAGGATACAAGGCTAATGTACAAAAGTCAATCACTTTCCTATATATCAGCAATGAACAAGTGGGAATTGAAATGAAAAACACATTGCCATTTACAATAGCACCCAAAAACAAGAAATACTTAGGTATAAATCAAACAATATATGTAGAAGATCTATATGAGGAAAACTACAAAACACTAATGAGAGATACCAAAGAAGAACTAAATAAATGAAGAGATATTTCATATTCATGGAAAGGAAGACTCAATATTGTTAAGACGTCAGTTATTCTCAACTTGATCTACAGATTCAATGCAATCTCACTAAAAAGCCCAGCTAGTTATTTTGTGACTATTGAAAAACTGATTCTAAAGTTTAACGGAGAGACAAAAGACCCAGAATAACCAACACAATACTGAAGGAGAAGAACAAAGTCGGAAGACTGACACTACTCAACCTCAAGACTTTACTATAAAGCTACAGTAATCACAATAGTGTAGTACTGGCAAAAGAATAGACAAACAGACTGATGAAACAGAACAGAGAGCCCAGAAATAGACCCACATAAATACAGTTAACTGATCTTTGACAAAGGAGCAAAGGCAATACAATAGAGCAAAGACTGTCTTTTCAACAAATGGTGCTGGAACAACTGGACTTCCACATGCAAAAAAAATTAATCTTGACACAGACTTTACACTCTTCACAAAAATTAACTCAAAATAGATTACAGACTTAAATATGAAACACAAAACTATACAAGTCCTAGAAGATAACACAGAAGAAAACCTAAATGACCTTGAGTACAGCAGTGACTTTGTAGATACAGCACCAAAGGCACAATTCCTGAAAGAACAATTGGTCAGCGGGACTTCATTAATATTAAAAACTTCTGCTCTGCGAAAAACAATGCCAAAAGAATGAAAAGACAAGCCACAGACTGAGAGAAAATACTTGAAAAAGCCACATCTGATAAAGGACTGTTATCCAAAATATACAAAGAACTTTTAAAACTCAACAGTAAGAAAACAAACAACCCAACTTAAAAATGGGCCAAAGATCTTAAGAGACACCTCATCAAAGAAGATATACAGATGGCAAGTAAGCATATGAATATATGCTCCATATCATATGTCATTAGGGAAGTCAAATTAAAACAATAATAAAATATCACTACATACCTGTTAGAATGGCCAAATCCAAAACACTGACACCACCAAATGCTGACAAGGATGTGGAGCAAGAGGGACTCTCATCCACTGCTGGTGGGAATGCAAAATGGTGCAGCCACTTTGGAAGACAATTTGGCAGTTTCTTACTAAACATACTCTTAACATATGATCCAGCAATTGCGCTCCTTGGTCTTTACCCAAAAGAAATGATAACTTATTTCCACACAAAGAACCACACAGATGTTTACAGAAGTCTTATTCATAACCACCACAACTTAGAAGCAACCAAGATGTCCTTCAGTGGGTGAATGGATAAATAAATCCATTTACCCGTACACCCAGATGATAGAATATTATTCAGCACTAAAAAGAAATGAGCTAGCAATCCATGAAAAGCTAATTAAGGAAAACTAAATGTATACTACTAAGTGAAAGAAGCCAATCTGAAAAGGCTACATACTGTATGATTCCAACTGTATGACATTCTGGAAAACGCAAAACTATGGCAACAGTAAAAAGATCAGTGGTTGTCAGGGAGTTGTGGGGGTAGGGGGAGAGGATGAGTACACAGAACACACAGGATTTTTAGGGCAATGAAACTATTCTGTATGATTCTATAATTAAGGATGTCATTACAGATTTATCCAAACTCATAGAATGTACAACACCAAAAGTGAACCCTAAGGTAAACTATAGACTTTGAGTGATAATGATGTATCAGTGGAGGTTCATTGATTGTAACACATGTACCAGCCTGGTACAGGATATTGATAGTGGGAGAAGTTGTGTGTGTTGGGGTACAGGAGGTATATGGGAACTTTGTATACTTTCTGCTCAAATTTGCTGTGAACCTAAAACTGCTCTAAAAGGTAAAGTTTATTAATTATTTAAAAAAAAAGAAAAAAAGAGCTATCCAGGGCGTAGAGTGAGAAAAAAAAGAGAACAGCACGAATACGTTCTACACATCTATATGCATACATATTATGTATGTATATACATACGCCCACACACACACATATATACAGTATATGCATAGAACAATGCCTAGAAGTCCATAATGTTAAAGTGGGAATCTCTAAGAGATGAAATGTCATTTTTACTTTCTTTTTTGTACTTCTCTTTAATATTGAAATTGTTTATTTACACTGAGCCTCTTTTAAAATAACAAAATTATTCAAAAATAAATTGCTCAAATGAAAAATTTAATACACAAAATTAAAAATGTGCCCAGATTATGTTAAATTCTAACAAAACAGCTGAAACTGCTCAACTACGAAATCTACAGAGAAGACATTCTATTATAAAATTCCTCAACAGCCTGTAAGAAAGATAAAAACACTGAGACAAAGTGCTTTTTCCTTCTTAAGATACACAACTTGATTCTTGTGGTTCTTAAAGACATCAGGTTCGGCTATTCAGTCATGCAGAAAACAACTTCCTCAACTAACTCCCCAAAGCAGCCTTGGTTGAACATAATGACTTGGAGAATATCCCTTGTTAACTCATAATTTTTGTTTCTCCTTAACATAAATGTGGTGAGACTTGGAAAGAGGAAAAAGAATAAACTAATACTTGAGTCCATTCAGTCTACTAAAATATTTTCTTTATATCTGTGCGAGATAAGCCAAGTGAAGGCAAGACAAACAGTACTTTTAGTTTCACTACAAATGAGCAAAAAACACAATGGAGAAACTAAAATTAACCTTAGAAGTAGTCTCATCGCAAAATTCTAAACTATCCTCACCCACAGATTCCCCTTCCAAAAGCTTTCCTGATTTTTAAAAAAATAAAAAACAAATTAAAATTCATTTGTCTATCAAGTATAAAGTGAAGTGATGATTTACCCCTTACCCAGTATATTTCAACCTCCTTTGGTACCTAAAATACCTGGTTTGACTGCCCCAATGATCAAACCGACATGCCAAAATTCTTGTTTATTTTATGTAGTGTTGTCAGGGCATTGGTCTGGAAAACCACCAAAATAACATTCTTCACAATTTCAAAACACTTTTTAGAAGAGATTTATGGTTTATAAAAACTTTAGATAAATTAGTAACTCTTTTTTCAAGTAGACTTTCTTTACTAACACATACTACAACAAATCTTACCATCCACCATTTCCATATTTCTGTTCACGGTTTACAATCTGACAAATCCACTTTTAATTAAAAGATAATAGCAATAAAGAGGAGAAAACTCTATTTTATCTCAGTAGACATAGATAAAGCTACCAGATGAGGTTTATTCCTAAACGTAACTGTTAATGATGTGAAAAGCAGAGTGAAGACTAAGCAGAGTTCCTTTGGAAGGCAGGGCTACAACATTTGATATGAAACCAGCGATTGAGACCCAGATGTCATTTTCAGAGAGTCACTTTTCTAACCATAACCACGCATTAAGACAGTCGATAAGTTATAAACTGATAAATGTAAAGGGTATTCAAATCAATGTCCTTGAAGGGCAGATGACAGGAATCAGCCTCTCCCATATGTCAACAGATAGAATACTTCGTCCACTGAGGATTTAAAGCCAAGTGACAGCTCCTGACAGACAGAACCTGAGGGTCTGAGTCTACAGAATAGACCTCAGTCACACAGCACAACCGATAAAACACTGCAGACTTGCGGGATTTGCGTCTGCTTGGGCATCTTCCCCAGATGGTTCTCTGCAGCCTGATGAACTACTGCTACTGATTTCAAATTTTTGATGTGCTTTTAGTTATACCATCAAAAAAATGAACTGTGAGGTCCACTCTTAAGTTTTTCATCTACTGTAACCTTTTCTACCTGCTTACATTTTTAGTAACAAATACCAATCCTCTGCCTGACCTTGAGTGTCTCTCAATATGTTGGTCTGTCATCTCTGCTCTCTTATTTCTTCTCTCCATCTCAGTTCTTTGTTTACAGAAACATCAGCCATTGTATCCAGTTCTATTCCTTCTCTTTTCCTGTACTTGCCCATCTTCTATCATCACACACTGAACTTGGAGTCTAAAAATGTTCACTTTGTAAACACAGCATACTATTTTTTTTTTTTGCGAGGAAGATCAGCCCTGAGCTAACATCCATGCCAATCCTTGTCTTTTTTTTTTTTTTTTTTGCTGAGGAAGACTGGCCCTGGGCTAACATCTGTGCCTATCTTCCTCCACTTTATATGGGACACCACCACAGCATGGCCTGACAAGTGGTGCGTCGGGGCGCGCCCGGGATCCAAACGCAGGCCGCCAGCAGCAGAGCACGTGCACTTAACCGCTACGCCATGGGGCCGGCCCCCACAGCATACTACTAAAAAAAGGTGGCAAATGTGAAGAAAGGGAGAAAACTGGTAACATTTATTTAGACTGTCCCCTTTCAGAGCTAAGGGTTAGGCAAAGTAGACGAAAGTAAGAGATAAAGACAAAAAGACTGAGAAAAGGAACAGCAATATAATAAGGGCAGGACACACATACTCAGAAACTGGCTTTTAAAAGACGAATAAAGAGCTGATAGCAAAAAGACTAAGGCAGTTTTGCCTCAAGGATACATCTTACAAGCATTTTTAGGACTCCTCAGGATCACATCCTCCAGTTAAAAACAATAAATCAGGGGCCAGCCCAGTGGCGAAACGGTTAAGTGCACACGCTCCGCTGCGGCGGCCCAGGGTTCGCCAGTTGGGATCCCGGGTGCCCACCGACATGCCACATGTCAAGCCATGCTGTGGCGGCGTCTCATATAAAGTAGAGGAAGGCCAACAGACACATGAAAAGATGTTCAAAATCACTAACTATCAGGGAAATGCAAATCAAAACTACAATGAGATATCACCTCACGCCCGTCAGAATGGCTATAATTAACAAGACAGGAAACAACATGTGTTGGAGAGGATGTGGAGAGAAGGGAACTCTCATACACTGCTGGTGGGAGTGCAAACTGGTCCAGCCACTATGGAAAACAGTATGGAGATTCCTCAAAAAATCAAGGATAGAACTACCATATGATCCAGCTATTCCACTGTTGGGTATTTATCCAAAGAACTTGAAAACACCAATTTGCAAAGGTACATGCACCCCTGTGTTCATTGCAGCGTTATTCACAATAGCCAAGACTTGGAAGCAACCTAAGTGCCCATCAAGGGACGAATGGATAAAGAAGCTGTGGTATATATACACAATGGAATACTACTCAGCCATAAGAAACGATGAAATCCAGCCATTTGCGACAACATGGATGGACATTGAGGGTATAATGCAAAGTGAAATAAGTCAGAGGGAGAAGGTCAAATACCGTATGATTTCCTTCATTAAGTAGTAGATAATAACAACAATAAACAAACACATAGGGACAGAGATTGGATTGGTGGTTACCAGAGGGGAAGGGGGGAGGGAGGAGGGTGAAAGGGATAATTCGGTACATGTGTGTGGTGATGGGCTGTAATTAGTATTTTGGTGGTGAACATGATGTAATCTATGCAGAAATAGAAGTACAATGATGTACACCTGAAACTTTTACAATGTTATAAACCAATGTTACTGCAATAAACAAAAAATTAAAAAAAATAAAAAAATAAAAAATAAAGTAGAGGAAGATGGGCATGGATGTTAGCCCAGGGCCTGTCTTCCTCAGCAAAAAAAGGAAGATTGGCAGTGGATGTTAGCTCAGGGCTAATCTTCCTCACAAAACAAAACAAAACAATAAATCAACGCACAGCTCCTTTATAATGATGACATAAATAAAATGTACTACTTAATGCATTCTTCTCTTAAATCTAAAAAGTAAAACATGTATGGAATAAACTAAGTACTGAGCAGACATTCATCTACCATCACACACGACTTGTATCGAGTTCCTATAGGCAAAAATCTCCACTTGTACCGCAATGAGTATTACATGTTCACAGACTATAAAGTCGTCATCATAACCAACCTACATTGCATATAAGGAGTTTAAATGACCTCAATCATTTACTTCAAGACTACAATAAGAATTAGTGGTATCTGGGCTGTCTGAGGCATTTCTTGATCTTATCTCTAAGAAGAACCTAATATTTACTATAGTCTGATAAATAAACTTTAGTCAGGACCTTAGTAACCTCTGATGAGTCCAAGGTAAGTATGGCTGTTTGCAGCCTCCATACTTTAAGATGCAACTTTGTGAGCTGTTAAATACATAGTCTACATATAAGAAGTAACATACTGGGTCAAATCCTTTAATCGACAATCACTTAAATCTACAAGAATTGAAGGATGTCAGAATCTCAGGATTGAAAGGGAACTTACAAAGCATCTTGTAACTAGTAGGTAGTAATATTAATAACAGTTCTTGACAATTTTCTCACACAATACACTCCAATCTATCAGCAATCTCTCCTAACCTTCAGTGCCTGGGGTCGGGAGGAGTAGTGAAAGAAAATGTGTCAAGTTACAAGACTGAAAAAAATATCACTCCCGGCCCCAGGAATCTGATCTGCTCTCTGATTCAGACTCACTAATCACTAATCAGGTTCAAACATCCGTACAGTAGGGAGATCTCCTTTACAACATCCTTGCCCAGCGCATTCACCCAGCCTGAGTGAGCACTTCTAGAACAGGGAGCTCAGGACTTAATAAGCTTTGTATTTAGCTGAAAATACAGCTATAAGTTTAAAAGCCTGATAATGTTTTAAACTATTTCTTCTCTGCTAATATAAATGTTCTCAAGCATCCATATAACTATATGATACCTGCTAATTTTAAACAACTACACTTGCTTGAAAGATATATGGAACCAAAAGTCTGTGTCCTTACAACCTCCACTAACTGGTTCTGGTTGTTCCCTCTGAAACGAATTCCTTTTCCATTTGATAGTCCGTTAGATATTTAAAGACATTCCTCCTACTCCTCCCCCCTCCATCATCTCTTTTCCACATTAAATATTCTCAATTCCTTCAGTTAGTCAGAAGACTGCTACATGAGTGGTAATGAGGGCCTCAATCAGGCTACTGGTAAGGGAATAAGAAATAAGGAGACATAAGCAACAAGCTGAGCTGGTAGAACTGGCAACATCATACAAATGTATGAATGTTTCCATGCCCACACATAGGAGAGAGACTCAAGTGCCTCTGAGATCTCAGGTCTGATGTCCAGGAGGATAACGATACCTTTAACAGCAACAGGGAATGCAAGAAAAGACTATGGAGAAGACAGCGAATTCAGTTTGAGACACAGTGATTTTGAGGTTTGTAACAAGCAAATACGGATAAGATCTTTTCAAAGTCCTATTCCATTAGTTAATTTTGCCACGAAAAAGGTGCGTCTGTATTATTGAGACTAGTAATTACGTGTAAATTAAACACAAAATATCATATTTATTCATTCATCAAATATTCTGAGCAGTTACTTTCTGTAAGGCACTATGGGAGAATCGCTGAGCCATGAAACCCTGTTCCTGCCCTCGTTAACATTACATTCTAAACAAGATGTTTATAACTAACCAGAACTCAAGACTGAATGTGGTTATGTCTCACAATAGAAATAAAAAGTGTTATAACTATTAAGAGAAATATTTTTCCTCTTTCCAATGAGAATATTCACATACAAAAAATATCACAGGGTAACACATTGTCACAACTGGCATTCTTCAAATACGAAGAAAAAGAACATACAAATAACATAATCTTTCTATTCTGGGTATAAATACAAGAAAACACTAGCCATATTTCTTAGGGATGAGTTAAAGTACTCTCAACAATTATGTCTATTGTTAAAGATTAATGCTTGAATTGTATTACCAGTCAAAAGAAGAGCATTGTTTAAAATGTTCACAAATAGAACTGTTTTGGCTTACAAATGGAATTGTTTGATGTCATTTTTCTCATCATTTCTAATTTTAAATAATATTATATCAATTTGAAAACAGAGCTACAAGTTTAAAGCCTTACAAACATAAAAACTGCATATTCTTTATCTGATATAACTGTTCTAGAGTTCTCTATAACTATAAATTATAAGTTTTAAATTATTATGTCTACTTTAGTAGTTTTACAGATATCTGATTTTACAGAAAGAATCTATTAAAAAGTAGTTTAGTAGGAACTTAACTATATTTTAAATTGATAACATAATCACACAGAAAAAATAATTCAAATAACTTTGAACACCTACTTTGACTACACATCTTTAGTGGGATATATTCTAAGGACCTAAAATGGCAAAGAAATCTTTAGTTGGTAAATCTGTTGTTGAAGGGAGTATCAGTATGGTAATTCCAAAAGCATCTTATGTGTGTTGTAGGATAGATTAGATGAGTAAAAAGTATTGATATGGTTGAGAATCAGAATTCTCCCTGCAGGAAAAGGGAGATACAAATACGAACTGAGGGGAAAGTGAAGATGAACTCTGGGGTTCTGAATTTGAATTGAAGGTACCCTATAAACTCATGATTTCTTTTAAAAAAAAGTAAGTGTGGTGAGGTGTGTGTGTGTATGCCCATTTAAAGGACCTATAAACAATGATACTCCAGTAGCAATGAGTATATTCAATGCCCACATCTTCATTTCTAAGTACCATTTCCCACTAAAACGAACCAGGACTCCAGGGTAAAATGACTGATTCCAGGTCTCAAGCAGGGAATATACAAGGTGAGCCTGGAACATCTCATTGTACAAAAAAGTAAGAGGAATGTGCCCAAATACCAACGTGGATCTATACAAATGCCAGAGGAGCCAGCCTGAAGGGACTAACCAAACTTGAGATAATTGAATCATCAAAAAGAATAATGGTAACAGAGTATAACACACTTGATAATTTTTTTAAAAGAATCCTTGGGTACACAGTGATACTAAAATAAAAGGAGAGGAGGAATAGCTCTTCCTTAGAGAAAATAGCCAGCAAATGTGTAGAAGGATTGAGAGAACTGGAAACCACTATTTGGCAACCATCAATGCAATGATTGACTCAGGCCAAGGATCATCAATGGCTACTAAAACCACTGGATAGAAAAAAAAAAAATTGTTGGAAAACAGAATATCCAATGATCTCAAATTATCACTCCCACAGATTAATTACTAAGTAAAAAAGGGAAAAGACACTTTTAGAATGTAGAAATCTTGCTAACCTAAGCGATGGATCTTAACATCACCAATAATGGAACAAACTATCCTTATTACTACTCCTGATGTGCTGAAATGGAAAGTTGACAATATCTCCTAGGTAATAGTGTTGAAAAAAACTATTTAACCTGAAACTGTGAGGAAACATACAGACAAATTCATTTTGTGGGGCATTCTACAAAACATTTGGCCTGGATTCTTCAAAAATGTCAATGTCTTGAAAGACCAAAAAAAAAAGGAAGGAAGGAAGGAGGACAATGAAAAGGTGAGGATTGTTCTAGATAAAAGAAAACAGAGAGACATGACAACTAAATACAATTCATAATCTCTGACTGGATTCAGCATTTAAAGAAAAAATTTTTTTAAAGCTGTAAGAGACATTACTGGAACATTTGGGGAAATTGGAATTTTCTAATATGGGGTGTACATGAGACAATATTATCATATCAAGGTTACACTATTTGGGTATGCTAATAGCACAGGAGATGCATGATGAAGTACTTAGGAGTGAAGTGTCATGATGTCTCCACCCTACTTTCAAATGGTTTATACAGCAAGAAAAAAAATGTGCACGTGAGTGTGTGTGCTTGTATGTGCGTGTGCACTGAGAGAGAGAAAGCAAATGAGGTGTAATGTTAACGACTAGTGAATCTAGGTGAAGGATATACAGGTATTTGTTGTACTACGCTTTCAAATTTTTTTATAGGTTTGAAACAGAAAGAAGTTGGGGGAAAACACAGGGGGAAATGAAGCTGACTTGAAAGCAGCCAACGAGACTTTATACAGTCTAACCACTTCTGCACCCTGTCATAAGAGCTGAAAGCAAGCACCAAGTTCAGAGAGGTCTGGCTAAAAACGAAAGAAATAATCCTGACAGACAAATAATTACAAACCAATCCACCATTAATTTCCGATTACAGCTGTCGATTAAGCATACTCCCTGATGGGAAATCTGTGGAAGATGACATGTGCTGACTCATCCAGGACATTTGTGAATAAGTAAAGCTATCTTACATAATATTTTCTCCAAATCCAAATATGACTACCAAACAAACTTTTTCTCCAATTGAGACCTATTCATTACAAGGAATTCTAAAATTAAAACTTTGTCAAAGAAGTCCAGATGATCTCAGACACCACATCACTATAATAATAATAAACACAGGCTATACCAGGAATTTTGTTAACCCATGCACATATATCATCTCATTTAATTCTCACGACACACTATAAGGCAAGTACTAATATTATCCTCATTTTATAGATAAAAACGACAATAAAAGCTTGGAAAGACTAAATAACTTCTGCAAGGTCATACTGCCAGTAAAGAGCAAAACACACCTTGAATCCAGGCAGTCTGACTCCAAAGCCCATGCTCTTTGCTCTATGCACTCTACTGCTTAAATGTAAAATTTCAATAATAAACTGACTGTCTGATTAAATATCTATCAATAATTACACAAAGGTGACATTTCAAAGAAAAATCAAAATATGTGTTTTTCCCTAACACACATTTATATTTACATATACACCAAGTGAATGAAGTTAGAAATTAACCAGATGCTCAATTTACTGCCAAATCCCAAGTGAAAATAAGATGATATATAACTATTACTCAGTTACCTATTCATATATATGGCTGAATATGTTACATATAAATTCAAAGCAAATACCAGCATATTTCCAAATGCTTTCATGTAGAATTTTCTTCCTGCTCACTCAAGAAAAAAATACTGAAAAAACTTACTTCAGGTACACCATTCCTCAAATATACTTAACTGAAACAATCACATGAAAGGAAAAAAGAATAGCTGTAAAATTAACCTTGAACATTGATGCCACAATAAAAAATATTAAGAAACAAAGCATGTTCCTCCAAACCTGGTCATCTTACAATGTTCTCTATCTCAGTGAATTGTACCACAATCCATCCAGCTACACAAGCCAAAAAGCTAGTGGTAGTCGATGGCACCTTCCTCTCCCTCATTCCTCATACCCAATCCATCACTCAGTCCCACCTCCCAAACATCTCTGAATCCATTCCCTTCTATCTATCTTCAGCACCACCTTGCCCAAGATACCACCTCTCATCTGGCCTCTCCCCATGCACAGTCTTATCCCTCTGTAATCAGCTTTTCCTCTGTGTGGCATCAAGTCCTTTTCATGGCACTTAGAATAGCTGCAACTTCAAATCTCTTTGATGCAGTATTTGATTTACATTATACAGTAAGTTATACAATAAGTTACAATATACAATAAGTATACAATAAGTTATACAATAAGTTCTATGAGGGTAGAGACTGAATTTACTCACCATTATATCACTATGGCCTAGAAGAGTGCCTAGTTAAGTAATAAATGCTAAATGACTGAATGCATGTCAAACATTACAAATTTATTTATAAATGGTCCAAAAAAATAATAAAGCAGCTATAAGGTTCACCAGTCATTATAAGGATTACCTTATTTCATCTTTTCTAGATCACACACGTTTACATTTTAACTCTGAAACTGAATGCATCTTACAGTTAACAATCTTTGTTTAATTGGCAGTATTTTTTTCTTTCATAGTGATTCATAAAATAATGGTGCATCTTGGAATAGAAAAAAAATCTCAGGATTTGATGAACTAGGTAAAGCTACAATATACCTGGTCCACTTGGTTCAAACCTGGTCATCTGGCCTCCGTCCTCCTCTGGCCACCGCCCTACTCCCAACAGTCCATGATTAACAGAGCCCACTGGTTCTTCCACCAACAGTTATCCGTTCCTTTCTTCCATTCCCACTATAACACTAGATCTATCTAATTCCTCATTGCCTCAGATCTGAGCTCTTTTCATAGCTTCATTCATTTAAACATTTGTTTCCATTTCAACCAACACTGTGCACCTACTACCTGCAAGAAACTGAAGATACAAAGCACTCCAGTTACCTGTCCCTCCCTCTAATCTCTCCTCTACATTTCAGAATTTTGTTCATTTTATGCCTTAAGCTAGAATTACTTTCCTCCCAATTTCTACCTACCAAATCCCTTGCTACTTAAGTTCTAGATCAAATCTCTTCTTCTTCACAAAATCTTTCCTAGTTTATCTCTTTTCAATTTTAACATTCTAAAACACATAAAATCTCATGCATATTGGCTACATTTTCTGCTTCCTGAAGGCAGGTTTACATCTCATACACGCAGCTGGAGTGTAAGCTCCCTGAGAGCAGGGGCTTTGTGTCTTCTGTTCCCTGTCATATCCCCACACCTAGAAGAGTACCTGCTCAGCAAATATTTCTCGCATTAATGCCCTTTACATGTGCCAGGGTAGAGAACAAATCTCTGCAGCTGTGGTACGGAGAGAAGAGGCAAAAAGAACTGGACTAAATGACCTGAACTCTTTGAGCTTCAGTTTCTGCACCTACTAAATGTAAATAATATTCAACAGTTCACTGAGTTGTTACAATGATTAAATGCAATGATGCTTTTTTGTGTGTGTGTGTGAGAGGAAGATCAGCCCTGAGCTAACATCCATGCTAATCCTCCTCTTTTTGCCCAGCTCTGAGCTAACATCTATTGCCAATCCTCCTCCTTTTTTTCCCCAAAACCCCAGTAGATAGTTGCATGTCATAGCTGCACATCCTTCTAGTTGCTGTATGCGGGACGCGGCCTCAGCATGGCCGGAGCAGTGCATCAGTGCGCGCCCGGGATCCGACCCCGGGCCGCCAGTAGCGGAGCTCGTGCACTTAACTGCTAAGCCACGGGGCCGGCCCGCAATAATGCTTTAACAGCATCTAGTACAGACCTGAGGACCAGAGGATGCTCTCAATAAATGTTTTGATGATTTTGTGACAATAAAAAATAAGAAGTATTCAATAAATGCCCACTAAGTGAACAAAATCTCAGGAAAAATATAGAAAGTCTGAGAAATGTCTAGCCTTTTACCATTTATCCAATAAAGAATTCCATGAGTGAATTAATTCTGAAATATTATATTCTGAAATCTTAAGCATGGCTGAAACTATTTCCAATTAATTAGGACTAATCCCAATTTGACAGGGTATAGATACCAATATTTATATTTTACTGACACATATAGATTATATTTGACAGCTTAAAAAAGAATGATAATCTTACTGTTAAATTTCTATAGTGCAATAATCAGAACAGAAGAAAAGGTGCAAACTAATTTGAGTACACAGTTCCCGGAAAGCCAGGAAGTACGAAAATTTCTGTCTACAAAACATTAGTGAATACCATGCTGTTTTACCAGATCTATGAAAATATATACCAATACCTCATAAACAATTCCAACAAATAAATTTCTCAATATATTTGCATTCCATTTTACAGAAAAGATCATCAGTTAAATGGGTTTTAAACTCTTTTTACTAAACTATAGAACTCCTTATATTGGCAACTCTTTAGGTTTAACCAGTTCCCAAAATTTTATAGAGAATGAACTGATAACTAACTCAATCTAGCATCAGATTACTGACCTAATTAGAAACTTGTCCTTGTTCGGAGAACAAGCTTTATTAATCTATAAACTGTAACTTACACAGACTTTACCTCTCCAAGCTTTTCCAATCCCTCTGAGTCCTCTCAACGACTCATAACCTCAATCACAAATCACAAGCAGCCAGGGAGGGGAGGGCATTCCCATGTGTTCATCTGCTACTAACTGACACAAAATCACTGCAAAAGTTCCCCTGGGGACACACGTTCCAAGTAGGAACGAGAAGAGAAGATCCCATCTAAGAAATTAGACACACAGAGCTGGAGGAGGAGAAATTCTCCCCAACCACGGGGGGAAACGATCAACACAAACCGAAAACGCAAGCCCAGGGGATCTCAAGAAACACAGACTCGACGAGCGGTCCCGCCGTCGCGCATCACCGGCCACCCCAGCACGGATCCGAACCCGCACGCGAGAGGCCTCCCGGGGACGGGCGGGCCGAGGGCGGGCAGCGCCGGACAGGCGCTCAGGTCCGCAGCCCTCCCAAGGCCAAGGGCGCGGGAGGCGGCAGGGGCAGGGCCGGAGCTCGGGGCCCGACTTTGGTGCTTTTTCCTTTTTTCTTTCTTTTCGTTTTTTTTTTAACAGGGAGGGCGTTAAGTGGAGGCGACAGCTCGGGGACACCTAAGACCGGGCGCGGGGACAGCGCCCACAGGGAGGCTCCGCTCCACCGGCTCGCGGCCCGGGAGGCGAGGGCTCGGGACCGACGACAGCAGGAGAGCCGGGCGAGGGCGAGGACTCAGGACAGACGACGCGAGGAGCGGGGACGAGGGGCGCCGAGACCGCGGGGCCCCAGGGCAGGCCCCCGAGGAACTCGGGGACAGACACCCTGAGCCCCGACCTTCCCTGACTCCGCGGCCGCAGGCCGGCCCTCACCGAGACCGCTGGAGACGCGTCAGAACGCGCCGGCGCCACCAACGCGGGACACGTCCCAGCGCCACAGCAGCCGCCACACCACGCAGACGCCCCGGCCTCGGCGCCGCGGCCCCCCGCCCTCCCGCTCGCTCGCGGCCACCGTAGTCCCGCACCGTCCTCCCCTCCGCCGGGCCGGCCACTTCCGGATCCGGAGCCTTCCGCCCGCCTGGTCCGCTTACCTCGTCCACCCCTTTTCCCCTTGTTCGCCACCCCGGCATCTAAGTCACCAGTGCGGCAAGCGCAGGACCGAGGGAGAGTGTCCGTCTGGAAGCGGTGACTCTGAGACAAACCACACTAGGCCCAGCGTAAGTTCCCGTTGGACAATTGGACTTCAACTCCCAGCATGCCGTGCAACACCACTCCCTCGCTTCAGGGCGAGGAACTACAAGATCCAGCATGCACTGCGTCATTCTGTCGTCTCTCTGCACCGGACGCCTGCAGACTCCAAGGCGGTTTCACAGTCCTCATTAAACCCCGCGGACTAATGTAGACGTTCTCGCCAAGCCACGCTTTGGTAAAAGTACCAGTATTCCTCCTACCCTGTTGTGAAGGTACTCTAAACCAACCTATGGTGGGGCAGTAGGTAAATATTTATAAAATATCAAGGAGTGTGTGCACTCATTTTCCACATTCAGCTCATTTTCAAGGATTGAAACACAGTCTACAAGGCGTTTTATGCAACGGAAATTTTTATCCTCACTCATGAGGAGTGTTGAGTGAAATACTAAATTATTGCAGAGTGTGATTCTGTGTCGTTTTGCAGTATTGCAAGATTGTGTTGGAACAAGGACTACCAGACACGCTCCTGAGTTGATCGGAAATTATAGTAAGAACTAGAAGTAAAAAATTAACAGTCTGTACTACCGGACTATGAAACCACATGGGAAAGAAAACCTCAGAATGCAGAGTTGAAAAGTTGAAAATTAAATTTGAACATGTTTTTCAATTGTTTAATGTGTTTAATGGTTTGAATTATATTATTTTTATTATTCTCACAAAAACAGGTAACTGGAACTATTTATTCTCTATTATGTGGTAGGGCAACCAGGTAACCACACAGAGGATATAGCAAGATCACAAATGTAACATTTATTAGCGTGAGCAAGCAAAATAACTTTTCTTGCCTGGTTAGATAGCCTGTGGTTCCATATTTTAAAATACAGAACTCTGTTTTGATTTCTTAGGACAGATAACATGCATCTAATGAGCTCTCTAGATGCCGTTTTGTTACTTTCATAAAGTCTTGGATTATAAGAATGAATATATTTTATTTTTGATATTGTGCATTAACAGGCCATGAGAAACAATGATTAGATTCTTAAAATAAACTACATGGTAATTACACAAAATAAAATTGTGTGTATACCACAAGTTGGTTTTCTCTGGATTTACAGCAAAACAAATTTTAATTGGTTAGGAAAACAGAGTAGAATACTTTTCATTTTACAACTTCACATAGAAGTCACAGGGAAATTATATTCTGTAACACTGACAGGGCATCAGCTGTCATACAAACTGCTTTCCAACTCCAGGGTGCTAAATTATGCAGCACTAGCAAGTAAATATTTAAAATCTATGATCATGGAAAACAATCGGCTGCTTTCCATACTCATGCACCAAAACAATATGAATGCAGTGAGAGAAAACATTTCCACTGGAGTGAGTCAGAGGTAATGATAAACTATAATTAGGTTATCTGCTATTCATAGGTGTATGTAGTAAATAAATACATAATTGCATCCACTTGCTAGGTTTGTTAAGGAAACTTTAAAAATATGCTAAATATTTGACACATATTTCTAAAGCAGTTTCAATGATCAACTGTGTAAATGAACGTGGGAGAGAGTTTAAAGAGTAGGTGATTTATGTAACAGACTTTAGGTTTTTAAGAGAGATTCTTGCAGCTGCAGTAGTTAGCAATATTCTCTTCTCTAAATGCGTCTTTGACTTTCCAATTCAGCCAATTGCCAACCACACAAGAGTTAAAATTGGACAAGGTGTTCATTTCAGTTCAACAAATAGCCAGTGAGTGCTGCTAGGGACAGAGCACTCTGCCCAGGCACTACAGTCTTTTTCTGAAGCACGGATAGCTTTGATAATTAGGAAGGATTTAATGAGTAATGAAAAGAAGAGAAGAGAGCTTTATCAGAATGGAAAACAGAAAGTAAAATAAGTATAACACCATCTCTTAATAATCACTTATGCATTTGGTTAATTGGAACTCCACAATAGCTAATATACCTTCTAAAAGGCAGGAGTCACTTCTTAAACATCTGTCCCTCTCATCTCAAAGCACAGCACTTTGTACAGAGTGACTGGCGCTCCATAAGTGTCTGTGGGAGTTCACAGTGATGACTGAGGCCCCGAAATGCCCTTCTCATTCATTCTGTATAGTTTTAACATAAGCTATTTCTAACAACTGTGCTTTTTTAATCAATAATTTAGATTATATAATGAAATAGTATTAAAACCAGAATATTTAATTAATCAGGATGCTACATTCAAAAGTGATGCAAGACAGCTGTATTTATTGTAAGTGTCAAGCCCTTTCTAAAATGTCATCATATCCCGGGCACATACTTTGAAAGCATACCAGCCATTCTAGTAGCCTTGATTGTGATACAGCTCCAGATTTTTGTTAGTAAACTTTTAATCCTTAACTTCTACCAAGTATACTTCTTATCCGTCTCCCTCCCAGACCCAGGGAAGGATGAAGGTTCTGTGTAATAAGTAAACGTGTACTGTGAATGCCTGAGAAGAATATTATTTTGAGATAAATTGAACTCAGCCTTGATGAGACAAATACCTTGTAGATCTCTAAAGGCTAAAAAATTATTTTAAGGAAAACTTGGTGAAAACCTTTCCTCCTTTCCAAATGACTTTATTTCTATCACCTCTCCTGCATCTTCAACTTCTCTCTCTCTCTCCACTGCCCCCTCTACCTCAGCCTACAAACATGCACAGAATCCCCATAATTCTGAAAGCAACTTCCCTCCTAAATGCACTATTACCCCGTCCTCCTTTTCCTCTCTAGCCACACTAGAGGAGGTGCTACAAAGTAAACTTTAGCCTTGAAATGCAGGACAGGATCTATTCTCAGCTAATATTTACTAAACACCCAGCACTGTGCTAAATCCTGGAACTATGACAAGAATTCAGATGAGAAACTTATTGGTCGCATGATACCATGTGATAAACGTTGAGATAGAGGTATGGATGAGGTTTTAAGAGAACAAGTAGTGTCAGTTACTCTCAAATTGAGGGATCCTAGAAGAGGAAGTCCTGAGATAAATGACAAAAATAAGACTTAACTAGCTGCAGAAGAGGGAGGTGCACCAGTTTAGGATAACCCATAAATTCATTATAAGTGGAACATGAGAGTGGGGCAGTGGTACAAAACAAGGCTGGAAAGCCAGACTGGGGCATTCCATAGAGGGGCCTTGCATACTATGATAAGAACCTTGGACTTTAACCTGGTTATAAAGGGAAGGGAATGACATAATTACATTGCACTTTAGGCTGCTGGTTGCAGGTTTATGGAGAATGTCTTGGGCTGGAAAGACCAGTTAGTCGATTGCTTTCACAATTCAGGTTAAAAAGAGGAGGGGGGTAGATCTGAAATAAATAGTGATAAGAGAAGACCAAAAAATTGGTCAGAGATATTAGGATAACAGAATCAAGAGGAGGTGCGAGGGAGGAAGGAATCAAGGTTTCTGGCTTTTCAGTTTCCACAGGTTGAGTTAGGAATGCTTAGGAGTTGTCAGATGGCTATGCCCAGGAGGCAGTTAGATATGAGCTTACCAGGAAGAATTGAGCTGAAATTATAGCTTTGGGAGTCATCAGCTTTGGATGACAGTTAAAGCCATGGGCGTGGTAAGATGTGAGCCAGGTGGATGGGGATCTGAGCTAGTAACCAAGAAGCCAAAAGGTGACAGAGATCAGGTAGGGTGGAAGGGTGTATATGCAAATGTCGTGAAATCCTTCAAGGAACAGGGTTTTTACATAAAAGCAGGGAACTACTGGTTTAGGTGTAGCATTGAAGAATGAGGAGAGAGCTGAACTCATCTCTGGACCCGGTGTTCATGAATAAATGAGACCAAAAGACAAAAAAGCGTAGATTCAAGAAAGTTGGCAGGGGGATAGAATCTTCAGAGAAGAGTCAGCATTCGTTAGGACCAGGAGGTGAAGCAAGAATTCTGTGAGGCGAATCAGGATGTAGCAAATTAGAGCATCAGAGAAGGAATGGAAAGATTTTGAAGGGAGAAAAGTAGTGGGAGATGGGGTCATGGGAAAGGAAGCACAGGGGAGAACACAAAAGGGAAGATGATGACCAAGGAGACCAGGAATATGACGCAGCATTCATCAGCCTCAAGGTTTCAAAACAGAAATCCCATATAAATCTGAGCTCGCCCTCACCTGGGTGTGTAGCTTCCAGTCTTGGCAGCAGAGAGTGTAACTGACTTGCTTACAAACATTCTCATCCTTCTTTTATAGTGGAGCCCACCCTCCTCCTCACAGCCAAGAGCTTCAAAGGAGACATATTCCCCTCCAAGCCCTACAAAGCATAAATTTTGATTGGCTTAAGTATGAGACTCTAAATCAAACATTGTGGCCCATTTTTCTTGGTTTAGGCATGAACATGTGACATAATTCCAGGCAATGAGATGTGAGGAAAACTCTGCTATGAAGCTTCAGGGAAAGTTTTTCTCCCTAACAAAAGGCAGTGCATGCTGTACACCCACATCATAGCAGCAGCATCACAATAGCTAAAAGGTGGAAGGTGCCCGCATGTCCATCAACAGATGAATGGATAAGCAAAATGTGGTATAGAGATACAACGGAATATTATTCAGCCTTTAAAAAGTAGGAAATTCTGACACATGCTACAACATGAATGAAGCTTGAGGACGTTATACTGAGTGAAATAAGCCACAAAAGGACAAATACTGTGTGATTCCCCTTATGTGAGGTAACGAGAGCAGTCACATTCCTGGAGACAGAAGTAGAATGGCGGTTGCCAGGGGCTGGGGGGAAGAGGAATGGGGAGTTATTATTTAATGGGTATAGAGTTTCAGTTCTGTAAGGTGAAAGGAGTTCTGCAGATGGATGGTGGTGATGGTTACACAACCATATGAATGTACTTAATGCTAATGAACTGTACACTTAAAAATAGTTAAAATAGAAAATTTTATATTATGTGTGTTTTGCCACAATAAAAAAAATTGGTGGAAAAAAATGCAGTGCATGCCAAGACTATTTAAGGGCAAAAGAATAGTCTCTTCAATAAATAGTGGTGGGACAACTGGATTTCCATATGCAAAAAAATAGAGTTGGATCCTTACCTCATATCATATTCAAAAATTAACTCAAAATGGATCAAAGATCTAAATATAAAAGTTAAAATGATAAAACTCTTAGAAGAAAACATACAGGTAAATATCTTCATAACCTGGATTTGGCCATGGCCTCTTACATATGACACCAAAAGCACAAGCAAAAAAGAAAAAATAGGGGCCGGCAACGTGGCCTGGTGGCTAAGTTTGGCGGCCTCCGCTTCAGTGGCCTGGGTTTGGTTCCTGGGTGCAGACCTACACCACTCGTCAGCCATTCTGTGGTCATGACCCACATACAAGATAGAGGAAGATTGGCACAGATGTTAACTCAGGGCAAATCTTCCTCAGCAAAAAAAAAAAAAAGAAAGAAAGAAAAAATAGATAAATTGGACTTCATCAAAATTAAAAACTTTCATGATTAAGGGATACTGTGAAGAAAGTGAAAAGACAATCCACAGAATGGGAAAAAATATTTGCAAATCATATATCTGATAAGGGTTTAGTATCCCGAATATATAAAGAACTTACAGATTAACAGCAAAAAACAACAACCCAATTAAAAGATGGGTGGAGGACTTGAAAAAGCATTTCTTCAAAGGATATATACAGATGGCCAATAAGCACATGAAAAGTTGTTCAACATCACTAATCATATTTTTAGGATATATAAAAAATATTTTTATGTTTAGACCTACATATATATACATTTAAGAGTAATATATAATGTTTAAAATTGCAAAATGTTTCTCAGCTGCTGTATTAGTTGTGTATTCTTTTACCCATCTCTTAGTGGTCTTAAAGAACAACACTTATTATCTCACAGTTTTTGTGGGTTGTGAACCCAGGCACGACTTAGCTGCGTCCTCTGCTTCCTAGTCTGTGACGAGGCTGCAATCAGGGCATTGGCCAAGTTCTGTGGTCCCATCTGAAGGCATGACTGGGGAAGAATGTGCATCCAAGCTCTTTTAGTGGTCATTGATAGCATTCAGTTCTTTGCGGGTTGTTAGACCGAGGGCCCTAGTTCCTCAATGGCTATTGATCACAGCCGCTCTCAGTTCTTAGCCACATGGGCCTCTCCAACAATAGCAGCTTGTTTCATCAAAGCACGTGAGCCAAGAAGGCAATGGAGAGAGTCTGCTAGCAAGATGCAAGTCATAGTCTTTTAAAACCCAATCATGGAAGTGACTCCCCATCACTTTGGCTGTGTGCTACTTATTAGAAACAATCCACTGGGTTCAGCTCACACTAAAGGAGAGGTGACCACACAAGGGTGTACACACTAGAAGTGGGGGATCATTGGAGGCCATTTTAGGAAAACCTACCACAGTCACCATCCACACTTGTTGCAAAGGCCACGCTAATTCAGAGGCACCTTGGAACCACAGATTGGAATAGGAACGGCAGCAAGAAAGGGAATGCCTAGCTCCGTTGTGAAATGATTTTTTGTTACGCAAGAATCTAGTACATTCATGCTTTCTGAGAGAAAGGATTTGATGAGTTAATTGTCCTTTTTCTTACCCAAGCATTTTGCCACTCAAATCCTCTCCAGACTCTGAAGCAGTGTTTATCTTTGATGGTGCTGCCAGCAGCACCCAAAACCATCACAGCAGTGGAACACAGTTGCCTTTTGTGGGGCGAGAAGCGTGGAGAAGCGTTTCCCCAGGGCCAGGACACTGTTCATTGTGAGAATGGAGGTTTAGGGTGGGGTTAGTGCTGAGAACCAGTTAGGGAATGACGACGATACTCTTGTGTTTTCGGTATGATTTTTGTGGGAATGTTATATGTGGGGACCTCTAAGGCATGGGGCCACAGAGCAGTGGTTCCTCTTCCTTGGGGCTAGAAGAGAATGACGTGTTTAAGGCACCTGGAACCCAGGAGGTAGTAACTATTATACTCCTTGGCTTGTCTAACATGTCTCAGCTTTTAGACGATTTGAACTCAGATGAGTATGACTTCAAAATTCACATTTTTTCTTTCTCTCTTTCCTTCTTTTTATTTCTTCCATTCTTTTGAAAGTTACTATTTTTCCAACTATAAACTAAAATATACACAGATTATAAATCATTTGTGAAATGCAGAAAAGCAGTAAGAAAAAAAGAAATCATTCAAAATTTCGTCATCTAAAGGCAACCATTGCTGACATTTGATCCTTGACATCTTTTCTTCTAAGTGTAGCTTCTCATTTGTCTGTTTGACAGAGTTGTGATTATTTTATTTAGTATTAGAGTCTAATACTGGCAGTTTGTCACCTGAGCCAAAAGCCTGGTCTCAAACTTTGAATTGGGGAAGGTTCATAAAGAGGCTACTCACTTAATAATATTAAATCTTGATATCACAAAAACTGTAGTTTTAAAATAAAATTATAAAAACCTTAGGTTTATATATTTTAAAGCAAAAAGGCAGCCAGAAGAGAACCCCTCTTGATATTTATTCTTTTTGAGTTCTCTAAGGAAACACGAAAGCTGGGAAGGACATGTTTATTAACTCCCAGTACTGAGCTAAAGGTTACTGTTTACTTAATAAGTTCACAAAGTTTGCAGCACTGAATGACAAATGCCAGTTTTTCAGTGAATCTACTCTGGTTTTGAAAATGTTCCGTCTTTGAGGCATGGCCAGTCACTCGTTGGCCAGGTGCCCACATGAACATGACATTGTCCTGCCCTTGGGGAGCTTGAAATCTACTGAGGGAGGCAAACACATAATGAGTTATAGAACAAGGCAGAATGTGAACAGGACTTTATAAAGACTCCAAGTCTTACTGCCGCTTAGAAGATGAATAAATTCTGAATAGTGAAGGCTTTGCATTAGAGATGGCAATCTGAGCTGGGCTGATATGTGTGTGTGTGTGTACGTGCACTTTTGTATACATATATGTATATGTGTAAATACGTATATATATTCTTATTTTTAAAATAACCCAGGTCTTTGATAAAAATTCAAACACTGAAGAAATATATAGTACAATCAAGACAATGACCCTTGGGCCGGCCCCGTGGCTTAGCAGTCAAGTGCGCACGCTCCACTGCTGGCGGCCCGGGTTCGGATCCCGGGCGTGCACCCACGCGCCACTTCTCCGGCCATGCTGAGGCCGCATCCCACGTACAGTGACTGGAAGGATGTGCAGCTATGGCATACAACTATCTACTGGGGCTTTGGGGGAAAAAATAAATAAATAAAATTATAAAAAAAAAAAGTTTAAGACAATGACCCTTAATAACTTGATGTATAGTCTTAACCTTTTATGAATATACTAACATGAAATATTATCGTTACCACACTTGTTAATTTAAGAGTATGTATAGACTGCCTACAATGTGCTAGGCACTGTTTTAGGGTCTCGGGTTATATCTGAAAAAAAGCAATAATTCCTGTTCTCAAGGAGCTTACAATTTAGTAGGTTGAGACAGAGGATAAACAAAAAATAAAATAACTAAATTATGTAGAATGCTAGAGGGTGATAGGTGTTATGGGAGTGGAGGGAGGAGGAAAAATAGAAGATGGAAAGGAGGATCAAGAGTCTTGAGGGACGGACTACAATTTCAACATGGTGGTCAGGGGAGGCTCATTTAGAAGGTGACATGTGAGTGAAATTTAAGGAGATAAGGGAGAGAGGCAAGCAGATCTGAGCAAAGAGCCTTCTGGGCAGAGGGGACGCACGGTGCGGTAGCCGGAAGGTGGGAATGCTCCTCACCTGAGCACTTTTCTAGTGAGCAAGGTCGTTAAGTATTCAGACGCTGACAAGCTCACTGTGGCAGATACTAGTTTTCCAAGATTCTACTTTTCACTTAAAATCTCAAGTTTTATCATCAGCATAAGATACTGTGGTGTCCCTTGAAGTAACAGGTTCACTTCATTCATTTTTGAAAAATTGTCTGTCAAGTGCCAAAATCTGAATAAGCACAGTTTGTCAGTTACTCCTTCATGTAAAAATGGCATTCTAAGAAAAAATTGTCTAGTTTAGCTGGAAACTCAAATACAACGTGCTTTTCCTCAAGACAGCCATCCTCCTTTGGTGTGCTGCAGAATTCATACTTCTCATTTTGTCACCTGAAAGAGGTGTCACCTCACTTAAGAGGTGAGGTTCAATAAAATTAATAATTTCTGCTGCTTCAGCAATGGCATTCATAGGTGAGAGTGGCATTTTTTACTCTGAGCGCATGGCAGTGAACAGTACAACGGCTATCAGTGCAGTTTGGAGCCACTGCCTGATTCACACTCAGTTGCTAATAGTTTTACCCACCACTGCTTTAGCAATATCAGCGCAAATGTCAATGCAGTAAAAACAGACAGATAATGTCCTGGAAGTATGATGAAAACGGTTTTGACTGCATTCTTCTTGAAGGGGTCTTGGAAACCCCAGAAATCTGCAGACCACACTTGAGAACTGCTGCTTTAAACTTGTAGTCACTTAATCTTAGCAAATATCTAACAGATTCTAGTCTCAGCTCTACTTGCCGTCCTGATTTGAGAGCTGAGGAAAGTGAAGCTGAGAGAAGTCCACGGATTTGCTCAGGATCCCATAGGTATAGGGGAGAGAAGTAGAATTTGCATCCAGAATTCTCTAAATTCAAATCCCAGGCTCTCCTTCTACTTTATATTCCTTGGATAATAATGCTTAGATGCCTAAACTCGTATTTTCTATTTTGCAAAATATAGTACTTGGAGTGTTTGTTGTACATCTCTCCCAACTGGATGGTCAAGGGTATATACAGACTCTAATGTTTCCTAGTTATAAAAGTAATAGAGGTAATATTTTGAACAAGAAAACCCCCAAACCCTCTCCCTACAAAATACATAGAAATGCAGAGTGAAAACTAGACAGTAAATAAGTAAATAAAGCCAGAGGTATCTATCTTATCCTGGGATGTGGGTAGAAAAAAAGGAGTGGGGGGGTGGGGTTTAAGTTGTTCCAGAATTTGTAATTTAGGCCTGCCCTCACTCAGGCCTGGAGTCATGCTCCACCCATGGCAGGGATCCCCCACCTGAAAAATTCTCATAAAACGGATCTAAGAACCAAACATCTCCCCCCCACCCCACAGCTTAGACAGTGACACTGAAACTACCTATGACTTTACTATCTCATTGTCTACATAACCTTGTTTTATGTGTGTTTCTGTTTAAAGACACCTTATTTAATATATGTTATCGATTATTAACATTGAACCCACGGCCAATAGCACTGTAAGTCACGCCAGAACGAAGCTTTCCCAACCCAGGTATTTTCTCCGTAAGGCACATCACAGCCTCTCACACTTAGAAACACCAGACACAGCACTTTAGCACTAGCTTGGGGGCCATTTCAAACAACGAAAAGGCCAAGAATGAGAAAAACGTAGCAATAAATATACCTCGACAAGCACACTTGTCTACCACGTGAGAGCTGAGACAAGAAGGCGGAGCTTCCCCTTGTCCGACCTCAGCTGGGAACGTGCGCAGGGGACTTATATTTTTCACAATTCCGCTCACAAGTGTGTCCACAAGTGACCGAGAAAGAGCCATGAGTATTGATTTTGGAGCTGCAAACAAATTTTAGCAAGTAGGTGAATTCGCAAATACGGAATCCGCGGACAATGAGAATTGACTGTAATTGCAAAACTTTCCTAAAGGAACGCACCTTGAACTCAGGCCACCACAAGATTCTTACAGTTTAAGATGTGGTCACAAACCACTTACAAACACAGGAGGAAACAAGTTATCGTGAGTGAGACAGCAAACACAAGCACTTAGAAACCCAAAAATATCTGGAAATATAGTTATTCAACAGGGACTAGGAAATAAGAATGCTTGAAGTGATTTGAAAAATAAAAGAAAGGATAAAAAAATAAAGACAGTATTTTAAAAGACCAGATAGATTTGAAGAGGGCCAGATAGAATTTCTAGAAATAAAAAATATAGTCACCTAAATTAAAAACTCAGTGGAACGTTTAAACAGTGGACTAGACAGTTGAAAAAAGAATTAGTGCGCTTGAAAATAGATCAGAAAAATCACCCATTCTAATCAATGCAGAAGTAAAAAACAAAAATCACAAAGAAAATATAAACTAAAAATCATAATCTAGTTACCAAGTGGTAACCTTTTGTTAATATTTTTGTGTATATCCTTCCATACATACCTATATGCATATATGTATACATATATAATATAGTTTATAGCAAACATAATAAAATGTTGTAGCTTAATTATTTTAATTTGGTAATTTGTTTTGAACATTTTCTAGTAAATAACTACGCTTCTACAATGTGATTTTAATTGATTTTGTTGTATTCCACCTATATGTTATTAGTTTACTTAGCTATTCCCCTGTGTGAACTATTTATTTCCAATTTTTTTTTTTTTTTTGGCTGGAAAAGATTTGCCCTGAGCTGACACCTGTTGCCAATCTTCCTCTCGCTTTTTTTTTCCTCCCCAAAGCCCCAGTATATAGCTGTATATTCTAGTTCTAAGTCCTTCTAGTTCTTCTATGTGAGCTGCCACCACAGCACGGCTACTGAAAAATGACTTGTGTGGCTCCTCGACCGGAAACTGACCACTAGGCCATCAGGGCTGGCTCTCCAAATTTTTTGTTTAAAAAATATTATTGTACTTTATATTTTTGTGCATGTCTTTTCAAGCATAACTGTTTACTTTCCTAGAATAGTTTCCTAGAAGTGCTGTGCTTAGGGCATGCCGTCCATTTTTTTAGACACTGCATACATATTGCCATCTGACCCTTACGAAAGTTTTACCAATTACATTCTATCCAATGCTGTATAAGATTGTCTGTTTCCCCACACCTTCTCCAATGCTGGAGCATTAGCATCAGTCTTAAATTTTGCCACTCTCATGGGTATGAAAAATGCATCTCCTTGTGTTAATTATCATTGATTTAAGTACAGTTGAGGTCTTAGCATCTCTTTATCCTCCAAACGCTGTGAAAAGGGCTGGCTAACTCTAAGAACACTCATAAAGGGACAACTTCAATGAATTTGCCAGGCTCAAGGCCTGATCATCACTCAGCCTTGTAAATTTGGAAATATAAATATCCATTTGAATAGTGATTCATTAATTTTAATAAGAAACGAAATTATGAGGAAATATAGATGTTGAGCGAGGGAAGACAACTCTTTCAAAATGTTAAAATGAGATGGAAAGGAGAGAACCGGGGCGGCAGCTCACAGCAGATGGAGGGTTGAGGGAAGCTTTTCTGAAGGCATTCATTCATTAAATCAATACACATGTGCCCAACATCAATTAGCATTTATTCCTATAAATTCATATCATAAAGACCAGAAACTTATGTTTATAAATTTAGTAGGGAGATAACCATTAATTTTTGATGATACTGTTTATTTTTTAAAATGAAGAATTAGTTTTAGTATTATTTAACCAATCTTTATCCTTTGCAAAAGGATTGAAACTTAAGTAGCTATGATAATCTTAACTTTAAAGAGAATATCATAACAGTCTTTGTAGACTCGTGGAAGTTCTTGTGGCGTTATCTATCTCATTTTAAAGAAAATCATCTGAAAAAATGCCAACATTGTTTTATTTTTTTTTTATAATTTTATTTATTTATTTTTCCCCCAAAAGCCCCAGTAGATAGTCGTATGTCATAGCTGCACATCCTTCTAGTTGCTGTATGTGGGACGCGGCCTCAGCATGGCCGGAGAAGTGGTGCATGGGTGCGCGCCCAGGATCCGAACCCGGGCCGCCAGCAGTGGAGCTCACGCACTTAACCGCTAAGCCAAGGGGCCGGCCCTGCCAACATTGTTTTAAATCCATTGTTTTAAAGCAGAGAATCACAACAAAAAGCTTTAATTAGATGATTATGAATATGCTAATGAAGTGCTAACTGGTATCAAATTCCTTACTATTGTGTGGACAGAACTGCAGTTCTTTCCCGGGACTGAAAATGATAGATTGATTAGATCATCATCTACTTTTCTGAACCAGCGTTTTCTTAGTTTAGAGACTTATGGTTATTCTATTGTCGTAAACTCTACAGATTAATGTTCATTTATTTCAGAATAGTAATAGTTGTTATGTATTGGGTACCTGTTATGTGCCTGGAGCTTTTACATTTATTGTCTCATTTTATCCTTTTAGTAACTCGTCAAAGTTCTGTCTAGCGCATTCAGACCCAGTGTCCAACAGCAGATGGACTTTTTTTTTTTTTTTTGGTGCTGCGGTTTACTTGTGGTAAGATACACATAACATGAAATTCACATTTTAACCATTTCAAAATGTATAGTTCAGTGACATTTAGTAAATTCACAATGTTGTGCAACCATCACCATTATCTAGTTCCAGAATGTTCTCATCACTCCAAAAAGAAACTTCATACCCAGTAAGTATTCATTCTCTTTTGCCCCTCCCCCTGGCCCCCGGAAACCGCTGATCTGCTTTCTGTCTCTGTGGAATTTCCTATTCTGGATATTTCATATAAATAGAGTCACACAATATGTGGCCTCTGTGTCTGGCTTCTTTCACTTAGCATAATGTTTTAAAGGTTCATTCATGTTGTAACATGTGTCAGTACTTCATCCCTTTTATGGCTGAATTATATTCCATTGCATAGATATACCACATTTTGTTTATCCATTCATCTGTTGGTGGACATTTGGATTATTTCCACTTCTTGAATACTGTGAATAATGCTGCAGTGAACATAAGCATACAAGTATCTGTTTGCATCCTTGTTTTCAATTATTTGGGTATATACCTGGGAGTGGAATTGTTAGCTCATATGGTAACTATATGTTTTAACTTTTTGAGGAATTGCCAAACTCTTTCACAGCAACTGCACCATTTTATGTTCCCACCAGCAATGTGTGAAAGTTCCAGTTTTTCCATATCCTTTCCAATACTTGTTATTTTTCACTTTTTGATTATAGTATCCTTGTAGGTGTGAAGTTGTTCTAACTATATTTTCTTAGATTTTGTGTTTGTCTATTTAGCATCCATTCATCACAGGGCAAGTATTAACTGTTTTTTCTCATTTTCTATATTCTTGATGCTGTGGCATTTGGGGGCCTGACAGACTCGGGGAGAGACCACCCCTCCAAGGGCTAGCTAATTCCTAAAGATAACAATTTGCCTCCTGAGCATGCTTCCGATATGAAAACCAACCAATCCCATCCCCTCAGCCACCTCCTCATCTAACTCGCACTCACTAAGCCAATATTTCCCCTGCTCTAAATCATCCAAGGGCCAGGTATCAGGCAACTAGAGAGCATCCTTATAGCCCAGAGCCCACCGAAATTATTCAAATTCGCCAATCCTAAACTATTTACCCTGCTCTGCCTTGCCATTTATTTTTAATGATTAGTGATATTGAACACCGCTAATTATTTTGCTGAAATAAAGGCAAGAAAAGTAATTTTATGGAATCAGCGTGTGTTATTGGTTGAATTGTGTCCCCCAAAATTCATATGTTGAAGTCTTAACCCCCATTACCTCATTATGTGAACTTACTTGAAAATAGAGTCATTGTAGAAATAACTAGTGAGGTTAAGATGAGGTCATACTGGCATAGGGCGGGCCGCTAATCCAATATGACTGATGTCCTTATAAAAAGGGGAAATCTGGACACAGAGACGTGCACAGAGGAAGATTAGAGTAGGAATCAACAATTCTGAATTATTCATTCATTAAACAAATATTTATTTAGTGTCGAATATGAGGAATAAAGGATTGAGCAAAGCAGACATTGCCCGACGTCAGGGGCTTGCAGTCTAGGAAAGTAGGAGCGGTCATCTTCTCTCGTGGTTGGTGCCGGGAGGAGGAGAACCAGCTATGACACCACCCACTTCTTCCCTCATCAGCCTGAGCGGGTGCCTCTCCATGGCGGTCTCAGAGAACCCTTTACGTACTTTAATTAACTTACCACATTATTTATACTAAGATTTACCTATATTTGCCTTTTTCATCCTCACTAACTGCAACTTTCTCAAATTTGCCTTAGTATCTCTAGAAGCCGTAACAATGCTGATTACACAATATGAACGCATAGATCATTATATCTGGTTAACGGTTAAGAGTATAGACCCTGCAGCCAAATTACATGGGTCCTAAGTGAAGCTCTGACACATTAGCTGCTTGACTTTTGGGCAAGATATCTAACTTCTGTGCTCAGTTTCCTCATCTGCAAGACTAGAATAGTAACAGTACCTACCTTCTAAGGTTGTTGTGAAGATTACCAGAATTTATGTGAATAAAGTACAAGGACCGGTGCTGGACACACATTATCTGCTCTTATCGCTTTACTAAACATCATGTACCATCATCTTCATCCTTAATGTGATAGCCAAGTCAGCTAAATTCAAAGAATAACTCCCAAACATGGGTATCTGTGTTTCAAGTTATAACTATTACATTAAAGAAATCCTCCTTCACACAAAGTATAGCATGAAGCTTGGTCAGATTAAATTTATCCAGACAGTTGATCACAATATCACTTACAGAGGTATATTTGTGTAGAAACCTAATGAATTAAACAGATTTCAATGAACTGCCAGTAGATGGCTCTCTTAATTTGCTATTTTATCTTCAGTTCAGATTTGTGTTTTTACACATCAAATCACACCACCAAAAACCCTGGTCACGGGGTAGAAAAGGTTCTCCAAAAATTATCTACTTCATTTGTCTAGCTTCTGGCGGGGCTTACAACCCACAGTTGTAAATTCATTCACAGAGGTCCTTCTTCAGTGGGTAGCTGCAGGGATTTTTTGTTGTTACTTTTTGTTTTTTAATTAACAAAACATAGGAGGACACTTTTGGAAATATTTTAATTGGAGCATAGAATTTTGATTATTTTTATCTGTCATGACAGATGGATGAACATAATTTATTTCTTAAATTTTTCTTGGAAAATGAACTTCCAATTTTTCTTGCTATCTCATTTCTTCATAATAACTCTAGATCTGGCTAATTCTTCCCTCAGTTTTTCTCTGCATTACAAAGCTAAGTAATGACTTAGACAAATCTGTCTTTTCTTGACTACATCAATTGGTTGTTCAGGACCTTTCTATTCCCACAGCATTTTACCTTTATTTTATTACACTGTGATTTGTTGGCATTTATTAGTTTTACTATTTGCTCCTCAAATGTTTGGAGAAGGAACTTAAACTTTATTCTCAAGATGTTTGTTGCTATGACACACATATCCAGATATTCACCCGTTAAGCCTTATCACCCATAGAATTTATAGCCCTACCCACGGTGTCTACAAAGTTCTAGAACTTGTGTCCTCAGGTTATGCCTCTAAACTCCTAAATATACCTGTGCTCCACGGTTCCCTCCTATCTTAGGCCAGCCCAGGGGGAATCTCAGTCTCTTCCCTGCTTTCACAAAAACCCACTTGAGGAAGATCTGCAGAGTTCTAGAGGGGTCACAGGGCAAGGTGCCTGGTCTCTCCTTAGCTGGAACAGTCTTTTGATTTCACTTCATATTTCCTTCTCTTTACTTCTCTCCATTTCTTCCCTATATATCCAGAATAAAAAAGTAAACTCAACCTCTTGTTCATAGAACAGATCTGCAAGAGTCAGACCTTCCCAAGTTCCTCAGACTCCTCACCTGATCCCGTGGGTGGCGCTAAAGCTGGGATGGCCCTTCAGATCCGTCTTGAATCAAGGCAAGAGGCCAGGCCTTGGTCTGCCTCATGGATCAGTCCTGGGGTGCAAGCTGCTCCCAGGGAGGAGGCACAACTTTCAGGGAGGTGCTCCTCTGTCGGAGGGCAAGTCCCAGAGACTCAGCTGTGAGCCATCAGCAGCCAACACTCCCCTAAGCTGGGTGGGAGACCAGTGCTTCCATCCTAAAGGTGGCATCGGGGTGGTGCACCACAGAATCCCCTCCAGAGTCCATCTTCAGAAGAAGATGAGGCCCAAACAGCAAGAAATAAATCCACACAGAAGTGGAGAGATCCAACAAGATTATCTGAGTCCCTCAGCTCAGCTCCATCCCTGGAATTCCTAGTTACATGAGCCAATAGGTTCCATTTTCTGCTTAGGCTCTTTGAAATCGGGTTTCTGTCACTTGCAACTGGAAGACCCCTGATTAATAACACCTCATGTTTGAAGAAAGCAATAATCACTACTTTCTTGTTTCAGCACTTGTCACAATGTTATATGATAATTTATTTGTTTACACATCTTTCTAATTAGGCTGTAAATTCCTTATAGGATCATATTTAATTCTTCCTATCTCTAGCATCGATAGGAGTTCATAAATAAAGGAGATAGTGAATAAATATTTGTTGAATTAATGAATAAGAAAATGCCAAAACGATAGACAACGTACAGGCATAGACATGGATGAGTTCACAGAGCATGTTAAGTAAAAAAATATATCATCTAAACTTGACTTGAAAGGCACAACATCTAGCCTCTCAGATTTCACATTTCTCCTCTTTGCCCAATCTAAATTGGAATCTAACCCAAATACTCAGATTCTTTAATGTCAGATAGCTTTAGGTTGATATTTAAGCTAGGTTTGGTGGAATGCTCATTCCTTCTTTAAATACACTTTTTGCCTTTCCTATGGTTCTGAGCTCCACATTCATTCTTGGTCTCTTGATTTGTTCACTGTGTGTGTGGTCCCAGGCCCTGTGCTAGACTCTGGGATATAGCAATGAGTGTGATAGAAAGCCGTGCACCTTTTTAAAGTAGGAAGGTAGATCTTATACAAGTAATTACAAATGCAATGTGTATTACAAAAGGTAATTATGGAAGTGTAGAGCAGGGGACGATAACCGAAATTGTGTGATTAGGGAAATTGTCCCTGAGAAAGTGACATTTCTACAGAGAACCGAAGGAGGAATAGAAGTTGGCCCCCAGAAGCCCCCAACAAACATTTTATTGTGTTTCATTGGCCTAAAGTGATCAGTGTGGTCAGAAGAATAGGTGAATTCACTAACTCGTCTCTAGCCATGCTGATTCATCCAAGGGATGGACTCTTCATTCCTTCCTAGAGATTTTTCAAACTGAAGCTGAGAAAAAGAGATTCACCTTTTTCTAAAATAACTAAGCTCGAATGAATGCAATTCCAAGTTGCTTTGCCTGTGTACGCTTCATGAATTCAGCTCACCTACAGAAGGAAAGATTGACATCAGTGTGCAAATAGATACACAGACATAAGATATGGAAAGAGAGACAGGGAGACAGAGATCTTGAAATCTGGTAGCATTGATATCCCTGGATCCTGCTGTCCCTGAAGCCAGCTCAACTTCTCACCTTTCTTAGTTTGGTCATGTGCTCTAAAAAAGCAGGGATCCCAAATGCCTGGCTCATGACTGGCACTTCAAAAATAATTTTTGAGATAGAGACTTCACTTTGGACCAAGATGGAGTGACAGGGACCACATTTACCCTCCCTTCTGAAACAATTAAAAAAGCAGACAAAATATATTTTAAAAAATGGTTTTTAGATATTGGACATGAGGCAGTACAGAACGGTATGATTCCTGAGAGAGAAGAAGCAAAGTGAGACCTGTGTTTACCCCATTTTACTGTCTGGAGAGTTTCCATACTGCATTGCAAAGAGGGAGAACTTAGGCGGAGCCTCATGGTCCCTGAGTTAGAAGATGGAGCTAGAGTCACGGGAGGACAAGGCAGCTAGAATTCTCAGGGCAGCATACCAGAGAGGAGATGGCTGCACAGAGAGGGTGCTCCGGAGACCTGCAGAGGGTTCCCCTTTATTGTTTAGCTAAGTATTGATCAGAGTATGCCTATGAGGAACTGAGGAGGGAACTGTGAAAAAACAGAAAAATTCCCTCTCATTTTCTTTGAGCAGATTTGTGTTCCAACTTTGGAAGTAAACATATAAACATATCTTTATAGTTTCCAAGGAACAAAAGCTCTAATAACCTAAGAAAAAATTCTTGAATGAATGTGAGTCAATAAATTCTCTGTTTTTCTTTAAGCTAGTTCTAGTTGGGTTTCTGTTGCTTGCAACCAAAGAATCTTAACCAATACACCTTACAATTCCACTGCTCAGAGTTTATCTTCAGGAACTAACAAACAATTCCAAAGATTTTGGTTATAAGAGTGTCTATCATTTTGATGTTTATAAATGTCAAAAATCACAAATTAAGTAAATATTTTCTGTGCAAATTTTGATAAATTAATCTAATAAAATACTACGTAGTGACTAACATGGCATTTTAGTTTCTTACTTGACATAGAAATATGTATATGATATATTGATGTATTTTAAAAAGCAGATTATAAAACAGAATGTATAGCTTTTTATTGTATATATGTATATATGCATGTAAAGTGTGGAAGGGTATATCTTAAAATTTTAATAATTCTTATCTCTGGCTGTTAGAGTTTCAAGTACTTTTTATTCTTTCTTAAAATAATCTGTATTTTCTGATTATTCTACAACAAATTTGTTTCAACTCTGTTTTTTTTTATGTGTGTCTCCTTGGTTGACCTCTGAGTCTCTGTTTTTGATCTAAAGTTTACCTCTGGTTTCCAGCTCATTTGGGGAGCAGAGGAGATTGACACTCTTAGCCAGTTGAATAATTAAGTCCCTTCCTATTCAGATTACAGATTCCTCCTATTTCCCCAAATCCTCTTCCAGAGCTCTGATCATTGCAGGTTTACAGCATAACCACCGTCCACACTGTACACGTACTACAGGCACAATAAGAATTAGTAAGTAGATGGTTATTCTCACTCACATCCTGAGAGAGAGAGACGCTGTATAGTCGAAGGTCTATGTTTGATGAAGTGGGGCCACAGAGGTTTCAAACTTTTACCAAAACACGTTGAAGCAGCTCACTTATTAAAGCTTGGGAATGTTTCCCAGTGCCTGGTTGATCCAACGATTCAGGAAATATTGAAAGTGACCCATGTCCCGAGGGGGAAGCATATTACTTCCCATTACATAGGAAGCCTGATGGTTCAATGTCCCAGATTTTCAAGAAGACCTAATTTCTTTCTTTCTTTTGTTTTTCCAGAGCAAAGGTCATTCCTTTATTGGATTTTAACTTTTATGTCTCTGGAAGATTTTTCCTGTAAATGAACTCATGTATTTGAATAAAAGATCTTTTGCTAGATTAAAAATCTCGATTTTTAATTTAGCAATATGATCCCCAAAGCATCAGCATTGGCACAACCAATCCTCAGGTACGGTAACGTGGTGTTGGTGACCCCAGCAGGATCAGGGAGAGAGATGAATGCTGCGGATGTTTAAAATCTAATTTGGGGCCAACACTTTGGTAACCACAGAAGCTACCACCTTGAATTCCCAGACCATAATTGCACCATAATTACTTCTGACCTTGAATTCTATTCCCAGATATAAAGCTGACTAGCTGTATGAAAGAGGCTCAATCAGTCACTATCTTGTTGATTTCATATCCTCATCTCTCAAGTACAACTTTAAAAAATGATCTATCAGCCTTGCTGGGTTGTTTTGAGGATTAAATGAAATACTGAATGTACAAGGGATTTGAAAAGCACTGTTTGTTTCTGCCAAGGAGTCCTTTCCTAAAATCTTCCTGTGGAGATTAAAAGATAAAACACAGAAAAGTTGATGTGCTCTGGTTGAAGAGGACATGAAGGGCAGAAGCCCTTCCAACAAATTTGGTACGTTACTCTTGCTTCTTCCCATGTTTGTTAGAGAAAAACTAGAACGGGGGAAAAAAAAGAATAAAAATCACTAACAATTCCATCACACAAAGAACTGTTCGTGGACTACGTTTTTCCAGACCCTAAAGAATATCTTCGAACAAACTTGATCAGGTGACTGGCTGAGCAGAATGAAATCATTCCCATCATTCCATGGGGCTGGAGTAAGTGAGATTCTGGGCCAAAGGCCAAAGTGAGGACGGCAGATTTCATCGTCGAATCCGAGAAGCGAGAAACATACGTACAGAAAGAGGAGACAAAGGCCAGAAGCTGCTGGATGATGAATCTGATTGAGGAACCGGACTGCAGCCAACTTAGAGAGCCCTGGTTAATATCTAGACCCATGACGGAGTTCCTGTAGCTTGTCTTTCTTGGCCAGCAGCTGTAAGTTCTCGGTTCAGTCAGACTAGTATAGAGTCAGGGTTATCAAAATAATTAAACCTAGAACGTGGCCATTTTGTTAAGCTTATAAAACTGCAGTTCTGAATTTTTGGTTAAAGGTTTTAGCTGCTGTAAAAATGTTATTTTGAATATACTTTGAATTATAGGGGTAAACAAAGATAATTTTTGTACTTTTTTCATTTAATTGGAATGATTTTTGAGTTTCTGCAAATATGATAATTGTAAATTAAAGTATTAAGCATTTATTGGTAAATAATGTGTATATTCCCATTCCAAGAAATATAACAAGTGAGTGAAGTTGAAATAAATGCTTTAAAGTTAAAAAAAAAGAGTAAGGATTAGGACGAATATTTCCTGATACCCCTTGCCTTCTCCTACTTTCTTGTATTTCTAGGGCAAGACAAAGAATATAATTTTGAAAGAAATATGCTGAGGCCCAAATAAATACAGGTTTTTCTATATCAGTTGTTTAAAAATATTACTATTAGGGGCTGGCCCGGTGGCGCAAGCAGTTAGGTGCATGCACTCCACTTTGGTGGCCCAGGGTTCTCCAGTTCGGATCCTGGGCGTGCACCAAGGCACTGCTTGTCAAGCCATGCTGTGGCAGCATCCCATATAAAGTAGAAGAAGATGGGCACGGATGTTAGCTCAGGGCCATTCTTCCTCAGCAAAAAAAAAAGAAGGATTGCCATTGGATGTTAGCTCAGGGCTGATCTTCCTCACACACAAAAAAAACATTACTATTATTTGGTCTATTTTTCCCTCTCCTTACCAAATATGTAAAGAGATATTAATATTAAAACCATATATGATTCTGATTGTTGGGTCAAAACATTTATCTGGAAACTTCCAACCTATGCATACAAAGGTTCAACACCTTTCTGAAATATTTGATTATTGTTCTACATCCTTCATCGCCCTTCCGCACATCTTTAGCCATTCTTTAAGAAGTCCTTCCCGACCAACCCAGACTGGGCTGAATGCCCTCCTATGTGCTCTAAGCCCCTCTGCACACTTCTGTCATTTCTACTTACCAGCTTGTATTGAAATTATCTGCTTATAATCTATCTCTTTGGCTGAACCGTAAGCTTCTGTATGGAAACCCCCCACAAACCCCAGATGCGATTGAGTAGCCCTTTTATAAGTGTCCACAATTCCCTATGGTTTTCTTTTATAACATTTATGGGTGTGGTTATTTTTGTAACAAGGGTGGTAAATTACCGCTCTCCAGTACTACACAATCATTAGGGCAGAAGCCTTCCCTGACACACCACCATCTTTTTCCTGCATTCCCTATATTTTCATGGATTATCTGAAAAAAGAAAAAAAAGAATGTTGGGTGTTTCTTGCTCCTTTATTTAAAACAATAGTTTATCTTTGCACAGAGTTTTAAAAGTCAAATAATACTATGGGACTTATAATGAAAAAAAGCAGTACACAGTTCCTCCTTCTCTATCCCAATGCCCACTTCCCAAATGTGATCTTTTTTCCATTGTATTAGCCAAATAGTCTTCTGGTACTTGCCTCCATCTTCCTAAATAGCATCTTTGTATTGCCGCTATTTCAAGATTGCTCAGTTTCATGTCTTTTGGCTTCCTACTATGGAGCATGAAGATTGAGCTCTCTTATGACACTGCCCACCCGATGTCGAATCACACACACATTCACATACATTCTTTTCCTCCTTCATTTCTCCCTATATGATTATATTATCCATAACTTTTGGTTAACTCAGCATAACCATGCAGTATACAATTATACACCCTTTCTTGCACAATTTTTTGTTTTTCCTGGTATTGATAATTCTCATTATCATTTGCTTAGTTTTCTATATTCTTGTAACAAATTCATCCTCAAACATTCCTCCAGAATTATAAATTTCCCCTCATAATGTTCAAATACGTTGAGTTGTTTTTAATTTTTATTCATTTCGTGGCAACATCCCTCGTGGAGCCCTCTGCTCCCCTGCCCCAACATGAACAGATTGTTCTCCAGAAATGTTGTGCAGGAAGCACTCTGCGATCTCCACACTCATTCTGAGGATTCCCTGCTCCTGTCTGTGTTGGATCCCCTATTTTCTGGATCCCATATCTTTCCTCCTTGTTTTGCTCCCTTGCTTTGTGGAGCACATTCTCTAATAATGCCTGAGAAAAGGTAGATGTTAGGCACAATCTTTAAGAATGCTAACAACTGCGAATGTCTTTATTCTATCCTCATACTTGAATGAAAGTTTAGCTGAATAGAATTCGAGGGTGAAGTCCTTTTCCTGGGAATTCTGAAGACAGTGCTCCGTTGTCCTCTTGTGTGGAGCGCTTGCTGGAAGAGTCAGTTCCTTCCTGATCCTGGCTTTTTGTTTGTGGCCTCCTTTCCTCTTTGGACATTTTTAGGAACTTCTTTTTCTCATAGTAAATGAAACTTCTCATGAGATGCTTGGTGTGGATCTGTCTAAATCTATTGTGCTAAGCATTTAGTGGGCCCTCTTACTCCGCAAAGTCATGGCTTTCAGTTGTGGGAAATTTTCATGAATTACTACTTTGATAATCTCCTCCCCTCTGTTTTTTCTACTCTTTCCTTTTGAAACACTTATTATTTAGATCCTGAACTGTCTTTAATTTTCTTATCTTTTCTGTTTTCCATCTCCATTTTCATTTTTATTTTTTGGTTCTACTTTCTCAGAGATTTCCTCCAATTTTATCTTCTAATTCCTAAGCTTTTTGGGATTTCACAGCACGAATCAGCTTGTTGTTAGCTTCCCTTCTGCAGGTTTAGATATGAGCTTGCTCTACACTGGAATATTAATTCTCCCTTATTCATCTGCTTCATGCTTCAAATTTTGTTATGTTGTCTCCTCTCCCATTCTCTTGGTCCTTCTTGGTTTATGCCTGTATTGGGATTCAGGAGAAACTTGTTGTGAACACATGTGTTCAACGTACCATAATCAGGACTTTTGTTTCTTTCCCGTTGTAACAGTCATGCTGCTTCTCAAGGCAACATGGCCACCTCTGAGTTACAGGGAAAAGATCAACTATAAAGACGCAGAGATGGGGCCAGCCCTGTGGCTTAGCGGTTAAGTGCGCGCGCTCCGCTGCTGGCGGCCCAGGTTCGGATCCTGGGCGCGCACTGACGCACAGCCTCTCTGGCATACAACTAGCTACTGGGGCTTTGGGGGAAAAAAAAATAAATAAATAAAATCTTAAAAAAAAAAAAAAAGAAGCAGAGAAAAGAAAAAGCACAAATATTAATATTTCAAGATATTATCTTATAATATTTCCAACAGTGCTGGAGATAGCTCATACTGGCTCACAAGAATATGTAGATGTTGTTTTTTTTTAATTAATTTATTTATTTTTTCCCCCAAAGCCATAGTTGTATGTCATAGCTGCACATCCTTCTAGTTGCTGTATGTGGGATGTGGCCTCAGCATGGCCGGAGAAGCGGTGCGTCGGTGCGCCTCGGTGCGTGTTGGTGCATGCCCGGGATCCGAACCCGGGCTGCCAGCAGCGGAGCATGTGCACTTAACCACTAAGCCACGGGGCTGGCCCCTGTAGATGGTTTTATTTTCAGGAATTTTGTGAGCCAGCTGTTAAAACAACCATTATTAAAAATTAAATTAAATTAACTAACGATGTTTATTATAGCTTACAACTCACAATGAAATAAATTACATAAAAAAGTAATAAATACTCAAACTCATCACTTCCTCATTATTTTAATGAATTTTACTATTATTCATATTCTTAAGGTTGTTTACATCTGTTGTATCTATATGGTGGAAGTATTACATAATGATGTGCTGTATATCTCTTCCCAACTCCACATTCAGTAAAGTCATATGAGTAGCTTAAAAGTGGCCATAGTGGGAGTATTTATATCATAGAAATCAGAAAGTGCTACAAATAAGGGATTGACATTGTTCTTTTCATTGTCTAGACTTAAGAAAATGATGGAGAAAAATATTAATAATACAAATTAAACTTGAAAGTGTGTTGTGTCTGTAGCAGTTAGATTGTGAATAGCAGAAAAACGTTGAGGATATATTCTTCCAGTATTTGAAAACTATTATCTCATTCAGCGAAGAAATCACACAGTCTTGGACAAACAAGTGAAGTTTTGACATTCTTCTTTCTTGTTTCACTTTCATCTTAATCTTTAACTTAAATGAAAATATCAACCAACATTCAGGTGGAATCACACTCATTTGTCAGTTACAACCATAGGCCGGCCATGGATACAAGAGTTTTGCAAAAATCAACAAAATCATCCTGTGACAATCAATTGGCTATAATGACTTTACAATAAAGTATATATTGTTATTCATAAATTGTGTGCTACACATCCTTTGTCTTAACAAAATTTAATGCACACACACATACATCTTTTTTGATTTATTTTTTGGAGAGCTAGTTCTTTTTTGTGTGTGTGAGGAAGACTCACCCTGCGCTAATATCTGTGCCAGTCTTCCTCTAGTTTGTATGTGGGACGTCTCCACAGCATGGCTAGTGAGTGATGTAGGTCTGCGCCTGAGATTCAAACTCACCAACCCGGGCCGCTGAAGTGGAATGCACAGAACTTGAACCACTCGGCCACAGGGCCGGCCCCCGGAGAGCTAGCTCTTAACCATTTACCAATACATCACTGTCTATGACTTTCCTTATATGATAGACTCCAGGAGGGCAGCAACCATCTCTGTGTGACCCCCCCAGGCCTCACAAGTTTCCTATCACCTGATAGGTGCTCCATAAACATTTATTGAAGGAATGAAAGCTCAGGGACCTCGTCTCACTAACAGCCAGTGCCTGACACAGATTAAGTCCTGAAAAAAAATGTTTGCTGACCTAAACTGAACTTGAGTCATAGGCCCCTAGCTCTGAAAACAATCCCATGAGAATCAAACACATCAAGCAAAAGAGTGAGATGGTTTATTTTTTCAGGCACAAGGGCTGTTTTCATGGTTGCTTTGTAAGTTAGGTCACTTGCTGCAGTAAGTCCAGGGTGAAAGCCGGATCATCTGATTCCCAAAACAGTGCCCTGCTCGGTAGGTCCTCAGGGGCACCAGCATTTTCTGACACTAATGTTGGACAGGAGAGCTGGTCACTTGCTTTGTGGCTACAAGATTTTTACTTAAGATAAATGACAATAAACAGAGTCGGGGGAATCAGATAATGACGTCTACCGTTTAATAAGCACACACTATGCTCATTATAAACTACCCTTTAAATCCAGTACCTTGGCTTCTCTCAGCAAGCTTATAGGGTAGGAATTATCCTTACTTTACAAATGAAGACACTGAGGTTCAGAGAGGTTTGTGAACTTGTCTAAAGCTCACAGCCGCTCATTAGCAGTACTGGGATTCAAAACAGCTTTGTCTTAAGACAAATCCCAGTATATTTTAATCGGACAATGTTTCTTAAACATCAGCTGTTCATACACCGTTGTTCATGTACCATTTTCAGGATTTGCATGCCAATTATATTATCATTTACTTCATATTTTCCTTGGACCTTTTTTGTTATTGTTTAGCCTAATCTGACATAATAATATCCATGAAATGATGGGTTAATATGCTGTTGTATTTTTCTAATACACATTAAAATGAATACATAATTATTAAAAATAAAAAATTTTTCTGCTTACCACCTAAAATGATTTTGGGTACTATCAGAGATGCATATACTTCCCTGAGGCAAACACTGCTTCTCGCAATGCTGCAGATTTAAGTAGTGCTGGGGTAGGAGCAAGGGTGGGGGTCATATTTTTTGGTTTGCCTTCAATTTCCATCCTGAAATAAAAGGAAATAAGTCATCTGTTTTACTGGGAGGGAGAGAGGGAGCCTGACTCATACTTCCTGAGCAAATTCCTCTTGCACAAAAGGAGCTTTACAAAACCTTCTTCCAGGGTCACTGAAACCTTCCAATCAACTGAATTGGAATTAAACTTGGCAAGGGTTACTGAATGTCACCAGTGTCAGACAATTGAAGGTTTCTGCAGCAAGAACAGAAATCAAGAAAAATAAAACCAAATTGTTGGAAAGCACCTACAGTGAGAGTCATGCAGGATTCAAAAATCTAAGAAAAGCTTCCTGGCATCTGTGGGGCCCCAGCTGGAGCTGACAGAATTGTTTCTATTCTTTCCTGTAAGTGTGCTGGAGGAGGAAGTGCTTGGATTGTCTTTCTTGGCTTCTGAGTGGGAGGAATAATACGGCATTATCCGAGACAATGGCAAAAGAAAACAAAGGAAAAAAAATTTTTTGAACTGCTGAAAAACTGAATTCATATCTCTGTGGAAGAATCCAGATTTGGTGAAGTAGATAATTAAGAGATTGAGTGTGTGTTTTCATCTTGCCCTGACTGACTGTGTGGCTAGCAACCTAAGTGACAAATTAAATGACTTCCACTTGCTGTAGAATCATCACAAATGAATGAGACATCATTGTTCCTCCCTTTCTGGGGAGAGTGTGGGGGTGGGAGAGGGGAGGGTGGGCCCGGCTTTGTGTTCTCTTTGGTAAGGTCTAGGCTTCTTTCACCCAGTTAAGAGAACGCTGTTTTTGAAATCTAGGTTCTTGGAGACTTGTTGGATTGACCTAAAGGGGGAGAGCTCCCCGTGTTAAGAGGGAAGAGGCTGGAGCAGAGGTGGATTATCCAGAGTAGGCAGATGGGCTGTGCTAGGTCCTCCAGCTGTGGACTCTGCACTTGGCTTCCCCACAGTGGCCTGGAAGTGGCAGGAATTTTGATGGGTGTGGCTCTGTGTACCTGGGGACTGAGCACCAAGCTGTGAACTTCTCTCTGTAGCAAAGGCCCCAGTTGACAAATGTGGCACAGAGGAAGTAGACGCTATCTTCAGCAGAGGCAGCCACCTTTGAATAACCTATGTAGATTTGGATAATGTGTGTTTCAGCAGCACATCAGTGGATTGAAGATTCTCTACACGCCCCTTTGCACATCTGTTTTCCTGAATTATGTAAGCCTTAGGGTTTTTTAATGAAGGATGAGGTAGGGCCCACTAAAAATAACTATGATTAAACTACCAACCCTGTTGGTGAGAGCCCAAAGGGTTTCGTTTAATCAAGAAAAATAATGAAATGCGATATTTCCTACACCTTAGTTTTATTCATTATCTATTGCTGTGTAATGATATTACCACAAACTGAATAGCTTAAAACATCATTCCTTCATTAGCTCCTGGGTTCTCCGGGTCATGAATCTGGGCCTGGCTCAGCTCAGTCCTCCTCTTCAGGGCCTCTCACCAGGCTGTGGTCAGGTCAGCCAGGGCTGGGTCTCATCTGAGATTCAACTGGGGAAGGATCCTCTTCCAAGTTCACATGGTTGTTGGCAGCATTCAGTTTCTTGCAGGTTGTTGGACTGAGGGCCTCAGCTCCTCCGCTGTTGAGAGGAGGCTGTCCTCGGCTCCCTGTCACCTCACCCAGGCCTTTCCATATGGTGACTTACTTCATCAAGGCCATTGAGTGAGAGAGTCAATAGAGTCTACCAGCAAGATCAAAGTTATGATCTTGAGTAACAAATCACAGGAGTGACATCCTGTCACCTTTGCAATGTGCTATGGGTTAGAGGCAAGTTGCAGGTCTCGTCCACACTCGTGGAGAGGGGCTTACACAAGGACATGAGCCAGGAAGTGAGGATAATTTGGGGCCATCTTTGTCTCTGTAACACAAATTATAGAACAATTTTATACCTGTTAACTCTAAGAAGTCCATGGAAAAATTTGCAATTTAAATACAGTAATTTACATTTACCCCAACGGTTGTCATATTAGCATTCTCCTCTTTCGTACTCTTCATTTTCTTTTTTATTTATAATTTACTACTTTTTATATGCGCTTTTTAAAAACTTTCTCTAATCTTTTGTGGAAAGAGATGCCTATAAATCAATATACTTAACGTACTGCTATAGACTGAATGTTTGTGTCCCCCTAAAAATTAATAAGTTGAAACCTAATCCCCAGTGTGATGGTATTTGGAGGTGGGCCTCTGGCAGTGATTAGGTCATGACGGTGGAGTCCTCATGAATGAGATTAGCATCCTTATAAAAGAGACTCTAGGAGCTCCTTTGCCCTGTCACCTGGTGAGGACAAAGAGAGAAGACCGCTATCTATGAGTGAGGGAGCAGCTCTCACCAGACACTGAATCTGCTGGTGCCTTGATCTTGGACTTCCCAGCTACCGAAACTGTGAGAAATAAAGGTTTGTTGTTTAAACCACCCAGTCAATGGTGTTTTTGTTATAGCAGCCTGACCAGACTAAGACACATACTCAATACTTAATAGACTAAGACACGTATTTAATATAAAAGTAACCATATTATTAAAAGGAAAACATAGATCCTAGAATATAGAATATGTAATATTTACTAAAATGAGGGAAAGACAAATTTGCATAAAACAATTACGAAAAACTTTTCAACTTCACTCAGAATGAGAAAAGGCATATTAGAATTCACTGATAGGGACCAGCCCGGTGGTATAGCTGTTAAGTTCGTGCCTTCCACTTCGGTGGCCCAGGGTTCGCGGGTTCGGATCCTGGGCACAGACCTACGCACCACTCATCAAGACATGCTGACGCAGCGTCCCATATAGAAAAGCTACAACTTGACAAGTATGATATACAACTATGTACTGGGGCTTTGGGGAGAAAAAAGAAAAAAGAGGAAGATTGGCAACGGATGTTCGTGCAGGGCCAATCTTCCTCAAAAAAACAAAAAAAGAAAGAAACTTCACTGATATACTTCTTTTTATATATCAAATTGGCAAAAATTTGAAAGCTCTGTTCATGAAGCTTGTGAGAGAAACAGAAAAAAAACAAATTACAGTGTTAGATATTGATAGATTCTACGAAGAAAATTTAAGATAGACAAAGAGTTAGGGTGACAATGCTGCTATTTTCTATAGATTGGTCAAGATGACCTTTCTAAGGAGGCGACATTTGTGCAGAGACTGGAATAAAGTGAAGGAGTGGGCCTTCCAGGATCTACAGAAAAGTGCAATTGCGAAAGTTCAGAGACGGGAACAGGAAGGTCTGAGGAACGGGAAGAAGCCAGGGCAGCCGAAGCACAGTGAGCAAGGAGGAGGATGGTGGGAGTGAAATTGGAGAGGTGTCCAGGGTCAGTAGACTATGCTACTACAGGCTCTGGAGACTATGCTAGAAACTGTATTTTATTCTGTGAACTGAGGCCATTTGGGGGTTGAGAGCAGGAAAGCGATATACTAGGACTTAAGTTTTAAAAGAATCGTGGTGGTTGGTCTGGGGAGTGGGTGAAGGGAAGGAACTGGGCAAGAGTGGAAACAGAGAACTAATGAAAAGACTTGGGTTCCTGCTATGCGTGTCAAACAGAATTCTCGATTGCCACTCCCATCCCCACCCCAACCTGCCACTCCAGTTCTTTCCCATCTCAGGGATGGCTCTACTATCCTCCAAGTACATTACTTCCTCTCCCATATCTCTGACATCTACTTTGATCAGTCAGTTCCTTTGACCTTATCTGAAGAATGCCAAAATCTGTCCTCTCTTTCCATCTCCACTGTCACTCTCTTAGTCCCAGGACTTTCATCTCACCTTTGGACAACTGTATCCTCTCTGCCTCTACTTACAACCTCTACAATCCATTCTTTGCATGCAACCAGAATGATTTTTTTTTTTCTTTTGGTGAGGAAGATTAGCCCTGAGCTAACATCTGTTGCCAATCCTCCTCTTTTTTGCTGAAGATGATTGGCCCTGAGCTAACATCTGTGCCCATCTTCCTCTACTTTATATGTGGGATGCCTGCCACAGCATGGCTTCATAAGCGGTAAGTAGGTCAACACCCAGGATCTGAAACTGCAAACCCCGGGCCGCTGAAGCAGAGCATGCGAACTTAACCACTACACCACCAGGCTGGCCTCTAGAATGATCTTTTGAAAATGTAAATCAGATCATGACACTTATCAGTTTGAAACCTTAAGGGTTCTTTTAGCATTTAGAATAACATTAACATTCCCTATCAGTCCCATAAAGTTTTACACGATCTGGCTTGAGGCCATACCTCCAACTCATCTCATGCGTGTAGTAGGTAGAATTTTAGCCCCCATGATCTCCACCCCCTGGTGTTATTCCTGTGATTTTGTTATGTTATGTGGCAAAGGGGAGATTATCTGAGCCCTTAAAAGTAGAGGCAGAAGGGGAAGTCAGAGAAATTCAAAGCTTATGAAAGCCTTGACCTGCCTTTGCTGGCTTTGAAAATGGAGGAAGAGGCCATGAATTAAGAGAGGCAAGCAGCCCTAGAGACTGAGAACACCCCCAGCTGACAGCCATCAAGGTAACGGGGACTCCAGTCCTACAACTGTAAGGAACTGAATTCTGCCAATAACCTGGATGAGTCTGGAAGTGGATTCTCCCCTAGAGCCTCCACATAGGAGCCCTGCCTGGCCGGCAGCTTGATTTCCGCCTTATGAGATCCTAAGCGGAGAGTTCAGCCGAGCGCACCTAGATTTCTGACCTACAGAACTGTGAGCTAATAAGCGGGCATTGTTTTAAGTTTGTTGTAATTTGCTACAGCAATAGAAAACTAATGCAACACACCTTTCTCGCTCGCGCACTGTGTTTTACCACCCAGGTCATGTTCCTCTTCTTCAAATGTGCTAAGCTTCTTCCCACCTGAGGACCTTTGCATTTAGAGTTCCCTCTTCTGGAAGTTCTCCGATCATGACCGGCTCCTCATTGTCACGGGCTGAGAGAGTCCTTCACTGACTACCCTGTGGTAAGCAACACCCTCCCAATTTATTGCCATATCTCCCCATTTACTTTCTTCATATTATTAGTAGGTAGCTCTTATTATGCACTTACTCTGCGGTATATACATTTCTAAGCACTTTACGTGGATTCATTCATCAATCTCCACAATACCCCCATGAGGTTATGAAGTGGATACTCATTATTCTCATTTACAGGTGAGGAAATGGAAGCTCGGAGACTGAGTAACTTCTAAAGGTCACACAGCTAGTAAACAGCAGAGCCAATATTTGAACCCAGGCAGACTAATTCCAGAGTCCACACACTGGAAACTATGTTTCCTCTGCAGCATTTATCACATTGTAAAATCATCTTTTTTTTAACTAACTTATTTATTGTTTTTCTTTCCCTCTCCACTCCCAACTAGCATGTGAGCTTCTCAAAAGTAGGGACCTTGTTTGTCCTGTTCACGTAATAGCTGCCGAAGGGAGGCAGAATACGCCACCCCAAAATAAGCCCCTTTGGCGTAAGAATTATTTTGAACTGAAGGCAATTGAAAAGAAGCAGACGTAAGAAAAGCGCTCTGCCCTCCCCCTGTTGCCTAAAATCAGGACATAAATTTGTAAAGGTATTTCCCCTCTTCTCTCTACCAGGAAGGACAAAAGTTAGGGACTGGAGACGACTCTAGACCCTTATCAGCCCAGAGACAGATCTCTGTAACAAACCTCACTAACCAGCCCCTATCTCCCATTAGTTCCCCCGAACGTTTGCCTTCCCACAGTTTGCCACCCTAGAAACTCAAAGTCCTTTTCCTCTGTCCTGTCACTTCTCTAAAAATTTATTTTCCTTTTGTTAAGATGCTGTATAAGCCCAAGAGTAACCCCTTTAAGTTACTCACCTGAGTGCTCCCACATGTTTGTGCAACGCACGTGTTAATAAACATCTGCTTGTTTTTCTCTTGTTAACCTGTCGTTTGTCACTCTAATTTATAGAGCCCCAGCCAATGAACCTATGACGGGGAGAAGGGAGAAACATTATTTTTCTTGCCTGACACTGCTCAGCAAATATTTTGGAATGAATGAGTCACTATTCCCATTTTTCAGATAAGGAAAGTGATCGGAGAAATTAAGGAACTTATCCGAAGTAACACAGTTAGTACGTAATAGAGCCAGCATTTGCACCTAGATCCACCTCATCTCAAGCCTGCGCCTTTAGCTCCTACTGCCTTCTTCCTTCTAAACAATAATAATATGATGATAATAAATTGCCACTTTCTTAGTATATAATATTGGCCCAGAATACGAATAGTTTTCTTCAACTAGTAAAATGATCCATCCAAAATGGTTTCTTGGAAAATATTGTGACTTTGTGGGAGCTCATCCGTGCTGTCACCTCACTCAATTTTGTGCTCCTCTGTTTTTCCTCTGGGCCTTGTCCGGCACTTCTCTCTGAGGCATATTCTGGGTCAGAGAAGTCTTTCTAGTGCCCTCAGCTGCCTCCACCCACCCATAGGGCTGGCCTTGTATCCAACACACACCAGCTTCTCTGCTTCCAAGGGGTAGCCTTCCCTGGCCACAGAATGTAATAACTGTTTTCCTTTCCCTTCTTCCCACACTCATCTCCCTCTGGTCTGTATAAGCGGCCCTTCCCACCTCCGAATATCCAAATTACAGTGTATTTTAGAGAAAACTCTCTGCCCCTCTGAAAACTTCCCTTGCTCCGGCAGACCTCTGGCTGCTATATTCATGTTTTACTGCAGATAGTTACCACTGCTGGAGGTCTCACAGCTGACTCCATTGACTCAAAACAACACAGGAAAGCCAAGATTCTGGCCTGCAAAACATTTCCTCAACAGCCCGACATGAAACAAAGACAATAATCACACTGAGGCATTTGACCCAGGCTGCACGAGTCCACGGAAGTTAATTGTTTGGTGATTTCCTGTACTTGAGGCACAAGTGCTTCCTTTTACAATGAACAACTCACTAGAGCCTCGGTCAATGCAGTGACATTGGGATCTCAGGGGCAGCGTGTATTCCGATAACGCGCGGGAGTAATTTGGGCTGTGAGGTTTGCAGGATTGAAAGGCAGTTCACAAAGGAACCACAGGCCCTCCCAGCGTGAGGAGTCTTGGTTATGGTTCTGAGTATTTCTGGAGGGGCTGTGGCCCTCCAGTCGACAACTTCTTGACTTATGGCAGCCCGTGAAGTTCCGAGCCTCTTGCTTACGAAGGAGAAGGTGGGTGCAGATAGTGTGCAAGCTGAGGCTGCCAAGGAGACCGAACTCCTCAGCACGGCATAGCAGACCCTTTGTGAATTGGATTTTGACGACCCAAAAAGCTTTTCCTTCTGCCTCCGCCTGACAAAGACTCTCTCCTTGAGCAAACTTTAGTCAGGCTCCTCTAAGCCCTCTTCTCAACTAGGCCTTGAGCTGGGGCTTCAGTGTCCATTTTGTTGGACCCACATCAGCCAGTTTCAGCAGGAATCCTGCTAAGTCAGTTTAGAGAGAATCCCCCACCCTTGATATCTGATCCCCCTCGATATCTGGTCAAATTCGTCAGCCCACCATCTCCCAGGTGAAGTCTGGTCACTCGGGTCTACTTTCAGCATAAATCCTATTAGGTCAGTTCAGCAAGAATTATCCTACCCCCTAGTAATTTTCTATCCACCGAATGACACCACCCCACGCTTTGGCTATGAATTGCTACTTTTCCTTATATTCCAAATTGAGCCCAGTTCTATACAGAGGTCTCTTTCCCCTATTGTAATGGTTCCTGAATAAAATCTCTTTTTACCACTTTAACTACTGTCCAGCTCTGGTTTTTCTTTGGCACTCCCTGTAGTGATCCTGTGTCCAGTCCCACTGACTTTCCACTTCTCAGAACATTCCTTGCAGGCCGGCCCCGTGGCTTAGCAGCTAAGTGTGCACGCTCCGCTGCTGGCGGCCCGAGTTCGGATCCCAGGTGTGCACCGACGCACCGCTTCTGCAGCCATGCTGAGGCCGCGTCCCACATACAGCAACTAGAAGGATGTGCAGCTATGACATACAACCATCTGCTGGGGCTTTGGGGGAAAAAAAATAAATAAATAAAATTATTAAAAAAAAAAAAAAAGAACATTCCTTGCTTTTCTACACCTCCCTGCCTCTATACCTGCCTAGGAACGTCATTCTTTCTCTTCTCCTCCTGGTTCACTCCTAGTCATTCTTCGAGACCAAGCTTGCATCATTTATTAGCCGGGTCCTCTCCTTTCTATTCCTAAAGTCACTACCACAGCTCCAGCCCTTAAAATTTCTTGGCTGGACGACTGCCAGCAATCTACATTCTCCAGGTCTCCAGTGTTGAACCCCTTCAAATCCATCTTTCACCAACTAGCCAGAGCAATTTATTTACTTGATCATCTTATCCCTTACTTGAATTCTTTTTTTCAATTAAATAAATTTTTTAATTGATATATAATTGACATATAACATTGTATTAAGGTGTACAATACAATGATTTGATATATGTATATATTGCAAAATGATTACTGCAGTAAGTTTAGTTAACATTCATCCCAACACATAGGTACAATTTTTTTGCGTGTGATGAAAATTTTTAAGATCTACTCTCTTAGCAACTTCCAAATATACAATACAGAATTACTAACTATAGTCACCAGACTGTACATTACATTCCCAGGACTTATTTATTTTGTAACTGGAAGTTTGTACGTTTTAACCACCTTTACCCATTTTGCCCCCTCCCCTAGAATTCTTAAAGTCTTTCCATCAACTACAGGGTAGACTGTAAGCTCATTAACATAGAATATGAAGGTGAATCTTGATCTTCCTCCTGCCTATGTCTCTGCCATTTCATCTTTCACCCCTTCTAGTAAAACCAAATTGCATAAAGCTCCCTCAAATACACATCCCCTGCCCCTCTTCACCACTAAATTATTCCTCTTTTGTGTCTTCTCTTAAGCTGCCCTCCAAGAAAACACCCCTAACTGCTTCCCTTCACATGTATGGAAATACCATATATAGATATGGTATATAAATTTTAGGAACGTATATTTCTAAATGTATATATTATAGGAATGCTCTACATATGCATATGTACATAATACATATTTATATACATCACCATTTCTGCATTTACTATATTGTTTCATATTTATTAAATTTTCTCTATCCCTAATGAGATAATCAAATTCTCTGGGCATGGACCAGATCTCCTCAATACCTAGCCTACCGTATGACACATTGTAAGCTCAATAAAGTGTGTATTGAATGAAGAAATAAAAGGAATACTAGAAGTTCCCTCATTTTAAATGTATTTTCCTCTATACAGATATTTCAACAACTGGGGGTTTATTTGGGTTAATAAGCTCCTCTTTTAAATTGCCAACTCTCAAAGAGGGAAACCATCAGTCACTTGAGTGTGAATTCAAGCTGCTGAGTACCTGCCTCAGATCAGGAGGAGCTGAGGTTCACTGGAGGGGAGTAGTCACTTTGTTATTCTTATTGGCAGCGCAGCGCCTTTGAACATTCTTATTATATTTGGTGATTTCTCTACCCAATTAAATAGAAGCCAAACCTCACTTTCTCAACTTCTCTTGCAGTTAGACTCCTCCAATCAGACACATTTGCACCAGACTTGGAAGGGGAGGCTGGAGAGGTAAAGAAGCAGACAGTGCCCAGTCCAGCAAGAGGATGCAGGTGTGTCCGGATTCCCAGGGCCCAGTAGCAGAGGTTCTGTTGGAAAGGTCCGTGCCCCACATTAGAGGCTGTGATGTTTCCTGGTGGAATTCTGCCATGTGATTTGGGCATTGATCCTCCAAGCCTGGTCTTGAAGTCTGTGAACTACTTAACGTCCTTTAATAAATTTCTTTTCTGCTTAAACTAGCTAGACTATATTCCCATGCTTTCCATCTAATTCCGTGGACTGATAGAAATAGAGTGGAAGATGGGAGTACTTAACGTGGGGCTTTGAGGAAGACAAACCAGAAGAAGGATGGGGGACTTTGGATGGGGAATAGAGACCGTGAACCTTGGAGGGGCGGGAGTGAGGAGCAGAAATGAGGGTAAGTGAGAATCACCCAACTTGGTCTACTTTGTTAATTTTGCCTGTGGTCCTGGTAGGAGCCATTATGGACCTAAAACGATTCCTTATCTACCTTTCATGAGCGAGGCGTGTGCTGAGAAATACTGCTATCAAGACTGGCTTAGAGAGCGGCAGACTTCAGTCTTCAACCTGCTCCAGCTCCCCCGGCCAGAGAACCCCAGACTCTCCTGAGGCAGGTCAGGCTCCTTAATTCATGCAGCTCTTTCCCGGGTAACACCTGTCCCTCCTTCCATGAGGAAGAAGAGGAGGAGAAGGACAGGAGGAGAAGCAGCAGCAGCAACAGCAGAAGATGAGTACAAAGAAAGAGAAGAAGGAGGAGCAAAACGGTGTGTGGAGGGGAGGAGATGCTGGGGAGAGGAGAACATATGCACATATCCATTTGGAAAAGGAGCATCATGCTTTTTCTCTTAACTGCTTCTTCTCTCCTTGGCTTTCCTCTCCCTCTAAGGCCGCCATACAGCACTGAGGATTTTCCCATCTGGAAAGTCTTCCAGAACATGTTTCTTTGCAAATATTAAGGCTCTCCTATAAACACTAACTGAGATAGGGACCATCTAAAGAAATATGGGATTTTGGGAAACTGTATTCATTTATCCAACAAGTATTTGTATGTGCCAGGCACTACGCTCGGGAGCAAGGCTGAATAAGATCGAGAAAGGCCTTTGGGAGCTTTTGTGAGCGGTGAGCTCGTGTACACTCTCACGTTTCATAATCTATTAAAATAAATGTGCTCTCCTGAAATCACAGCAGTGATTGGCAGATTAAAATGGCAGATTAAAGTATCTATCCCAAGGTTACATACAGGCAGGTGCTTAGGATAATTGCCTTGTAATGGTCAAGTGATGATACTATTAAAACTCTGAGTATAGGCAGGGTAATTTCTGAACTTTATAATGCAATGGAAAAAATAAATTTTTATCAAGAATATTAGAAGGAGCTATACATCAATCAATTGGGACTTTCTAGATAGACAAATAGGTGTATTTAACCTGTGAGTATGCTATCAGCGTTATTGAAGATACTTCTTTCCTGCTCCTGACGTTTCTTCCATTCCGCGGGGGCGCATTAGTGTATATATTAGTAAGTGCTTCTGATCTTCTGCTAACTCTGCATGCACTCCACCTGGGGGGGGATGTTTGAAAAAGAAACTGGGCGTGAACAGCTCAGCTCTTTCTCTTGGGATATAGTGAAGAGAGGGAGCACGTGTTTATCTCTCTGCTCCTCTAGGGACAGGCATTGCCCTTGCTGGGGGTAAAGGAGGGGTCTGCCCACTTCCAGGACTGCCTACACTGAGTGGGTGCATCTGAATAATTCTGGACTCAGAATTAGGAAGCCCACTTGCTCAGACATCAGCCTGCCAACCTAACCTTTATCCATAATGAAGGTGATTCCTTTGGGCTCCCACTTGCCTTACCTTATGTTTTGTTTCCCATTGATTTAGAAATCAGGTGAGGAAAAGGGGCTAGCTATTGGCCTTTCAAATTAAAGATTGTACCAACAACTAAGTAAAGAAAAATGTAAAACTTAGGGGAAAGAGCCCAAGCTCTGACATCAGATCTGGATTTTGAATCCCCGCTATGTGTTGCTTAAGCCACCTCAGAGAACCTCATTTCTTCTCTGGTTCCCTGGGGATAACGCGTCTAGTATTGTTGCAGAGGTGAAAGATAACATATGTAAAGTACCAAGCACAATGCCCGGCGTTTAGTAAACAGTAACTGGAAGTAAGAGCAGTAATAGTAGTAGTAGTGGTGATTTTGGGTATCTAGCACTGGGGTAGCTACAAAAATATTTCTGCTTTCATGAAAACTTATCTCTTTAAAGAGATAACACTAAACTTTTTATTTTTTACCAATTAACTAAAATATACATTTCTCATATAAAAAATTACATGTTTCAAAATAATATGGCCACTCAGTAATTTCTTCGGAATTTAATGTGGATTATCTTCGGAGATAATGTGGATGATTGAGGTGAAAGTGATTATTCCAGTTTGTTAATCTCCTTTGGTTATCATAGGCAAAAACTTTGCAGGAATAGGTATTCCTTTAAGTCAGGCATGATAATGGGAGTGCTGGGAAGGGACAAATCAGGCCTCTTACTTTGTAAACTATTTGTGTCCCCTCATTTTTAAAGTTAATGTTCCACGTATCGAATTGTCTGTGAGTCAACATAAGATATCTGCTTTTCTTCCCCTCATAGGCATCTTCCTGAACACAGTTTTATCATCCTTGCCCATCTCTGCTGATTTCAACTCATCATTGGCAAAGGTGTGGAGTGTTTTGTGGTTGGATAACAGATTTATGAAAAAAATCCAAATACGTTTCTATTATTTTTCTGACGCATGCTTTCCAAGGTTCATTGGGTCTAGAGATTTTCACGTTGAACTCAAATAAATGGAAAACTCCTATGCCAATTTGTGACCTATAACTCTACTGGAAAATAACATAAATTGATTTAATTTAGATTTCGCTATTTGTTATGAGGATATTCTTTTCATATTTTATTTGCGGTGCTGGAAGTTTATATTTAGAATATTTTCTCTGAAAACAGACTTTTTAGGTGTAAAGCAGGTGAGACTCTTTCTTTTGTCTGTTGGTGTTTTGATACTTTATATCATTCTCAAACAAAATCTACTCATCAGCAACAACACAAATGAAACCAAAATTAAAGAATGAAAACTAAAACAATTCTTTTGTGCTGACAAGTGGAAACAGTGAGTTTTTGCAAAGCACTAATGAGCAGTTTGTAGATTTTAAGAACCCATGCTTCAGCATTCCATTATGGAGGGTTCATGTAAGGAGCCAGCCCAAAGCACAGATGGAGTTCTTTGGGATCAGAGTGCTCCCCACAATGGAAGCCATGAGAATGCATCAAATGCATCAAATAAACAACTGAAAACATCTCGCTGGTCCATCCAGACAACCAGGGATACTTTAATAACTGAACTGTTTGATTTCTGACACTGGCACACTAAAATCAAGTGATTTTTTTTTCCTACTCTTAAGCAGTATTGCCTAAATAAAATGCTCTCTTATTGGCTCCCAGGGAATCAGGTTTTCAGACTGCTTCATCTCTAGCATCTTCTCCAATTTCCCCTACTGGGAACAACATATTTACTAAACTAATTCTTTTAGTGAATATATTCACTAGAACTCTTTTTGTGGTAAGTATCAAAAACTCAACTCAAAATGGCTTCAGCATGGGGCCAGCCTTGTGGCTAGCGATTAAGTGCATGTGCTCCACTGCTGGCGGCCCGGGTTCGGATCCCGGGTGCACACTGATGCACGGCTTGTCAGGCCAGGCCGTAGTGCTGTCCCATATAAAGTGGAGGAAGACGGGCACAGATGTTAGCCCAGGGCCAGTCTTCCTCAGCAAAAAAAAAAAAGAGGAGGATTGGCATGGATGTTAGCTCAGGGCTGATCTTCCTCACAAAAAAAAAAAATGGCTTCAGCAAAAATGTGAATTTACTGGCTTATGTTAGTCCAGAGTTATATACCTTTAAGCATGGTTGGATCCAAGTGCTCAAACCAATGCTGTTCAGTATAAATACTATGAAAGCCACAAATGTGAACCACGTATGTAATTTTAAATATTCTATTAGCCACGTAAAAAAGGAAAAAGAAACAGGTGAAATTAATTTTACTTATACATTTTATTTAGCCCAATGTATCCTAATTATCATTCCAACATGTAATCAACATAAAAGTTACTAACGAGACATTTTACGTTCTTTTATTCATACTAAATCTTTGAAATCCAGTGTAACTTTACATTTATAGCTCCTCTCCGTTTGGACTAGCCACATTTCAAGTTGTCAGTAGTCACAAGCGGCTACCGTATTGGACAGGGCACGTAAAAACAATGCATCAGGGAGATGTTGCTATTGTTCCACTCTGCTTTCCTCTCTGTCGGCTTCAGCACCCAGCCTCAGCTGGCTAACTCCTATTTATCCTCAGTTTTCAACTTTACACATCCCTTCCTATGGTGATTTTCTCTCCTACTCAGCCTTATTTACTAGAGACACAGTGGCATGTAGTGGGCATTTGAGTGGGCGAGCTTTATCATAAAGGTTTTAAGGGAAAGATTGCACCACTATATATTCTTTATTACCAATATCGGAAAAACTCAGGTACTGATCCACAAAGAAGGTAACATTTCACCAACCCCCCACCCCAACTTCTATCCATCATCTTCCAGATATAGAAAGGACATGGAGGGTTAGTTGCATCATCTGCACAATAAAAGATAACCTATTTATGGAATAGTAGAACTATGTCTACGTTTGGGGAGGAAGAATCGTTAATCTTTATATTTCCTCTACCTCGAGAGAATTTGGGAAATTATATTTTTTAGAGATTTGAAACATAGCAAATGGAACAGTGAACTCCAAAAGAAAAAAGCACTGAAATGCACCAGAATGCACTCATAAAACTCTATGATGTTACTACCTCTTGTGTTATTATAATTCCAATTTTACAGATAAAGAAACTGAACTTTAGTGAGAGTTTTTAAATTGCCAAGGTGATAGCATAAGAATGTCTCTGTGATGACCCCAAGTTCTTAACTACTGTGCTATAAAGTCCTCTAGTAAACGCGGTATCTCTTAAAATATGTAAGGAGACATACAGTAAGGCTACGTCTAACTACAGAAAGAACCAGGGTACAGCAAAGGAAAACTTTTAACATCACCGGAATCTACTCAGCCAATCTTAATATGTAGTGGTTGATTTTGTTATCTATGAATTTGTATGAAAGCCAGATCCACTGACTTGACTATACCAGAAAGGTTGCCAATAGGGTTTAGATTTTCCACAGTGCTCTTAACACACTAGGCATTACTCATTGTGGCAAGGACAGGTGAAAAATGAAGCGTAGGGGGGAGGATGAAGGGATAGAGACTAAGAGGTAGAGAACAGGTAGTTATTAAATGGATTTTAAAATAATACTACTAATAATTATAAAAACAACAGCAAACATAGCTAATATTTATTGAGCACTTGCTATGTGCCAAGTCCCTGAATTATTAAATTTTATCCTCCAACAATCTATAACCTGTGCCATTGTTGCTCTCGTGTAGGTTCTCTGACTCTAGCACGTAATGGCCAAACCGTCTTATTGAAAATCTCCAGCTTGCTCGTCATTTTCCTTGGGAATTTCTTCCATAAGGCTCCTGAATCACTTTCTTTGTTTTCCCCCTTTTTCTCCCCAAAGCCCCAGTAGATAGTTGTATGTCATAGCTGCACATCCTTCTAGTTGCTGTATGTGGGCCGCGGCCTCAGCATGGCCGGAGAAGCGGTGCGTCGGTGCGCGCCTGGGATCCGAACCTGGCCGCCAGCAGCGGAGCGCGCGCACTTAACCACTAAGCCGCGGGGCCGGCCCTCTCCTGAATCACTTTTATTGTTCCTTCTTGAAAAGCTCTCCTTCCTTGGCTTCTGTGACACCACATCTCCTTATTCTCCTCCTGCTTCCATTGTCCTTTCTTCCTATCCTCCTCCTTTGTGTCCCTTCTCCACTTTTCTCAAAAATTTGGTTTCCGCCCTCAGCTTTTTCTCCTTTCTCTCTGTTGATGTACTTTCCCTGCTTTCATACCTCAACTAACATCTGCTTTCATACCTCAAATTTCCATGTAGATGCTGATGATTCCAAAATTGGCCAACCGGACATTTATGCCTACCCACTCTGGGTCCTTTCTGGCTGGGCTACAAATTAAATTGACATAAGACCAAATAGCAGGAGAAAATCAAACAAAGCTTTATAACATGTATACATGAGAGAGGCCAGGGAAACTGAGTTTCTCGACATGATGGCAGAGGATCTCTTCTTAAACAGATTTAGGTAAAGACAAAGGAGGATGTTGGGGGTGGAGGAGTCAGTTATGAGAGATTACCGGGAAAGCACAGTAAGGTTATTATGCAGCCTCGCCTTCTGCATTGATAAATTTCTAGAGATGAGGTCATCCCCCCTCTTCCCAGTACCGAGAGGGAGATATCTTTAAAAATGGAAATTTCCCATACAAATGTAAATGTTTGGGAAGCAGAACTTTGATAACAATGGATTTAGCAAGGACCCTCCCAGTCTATCCACCAGCTAGTGGGAGGGAGAGGTCAAAGTGTCTTTCAGAAAATAATCAAGGTAAAGAGACATATTTTGAGGTGGCCGATTCTGATCTCCCACAACTTCAAACTCCATTTGTGCAAAACTGAATTCTTTACTTCCTCCCTAAATCTTTTCTTCTTATGTGCTCTCACTCAGTAAATGTTACTCATCATCATCTGCCCAGGTGCCCAAGTCAGAAACCTGGGCACCGTTTCTGGCTCCACCCTATCCCCCCACCTTCCATAGCCAATCCACAGCTGAGTCAAGTCTGCCTCCTAATTACCTCTCAAACTGGTCCACTTTTCTTCAGGTTTACTGCCGCTAACTTAGTTCAGGTCTTTTTCATTTTTATTGAAATATACTTGACATACAACATTGTGTAAATTTAAGGTGTACAACATGTTAATTTGATACATTTATGTATTGTAATAGGATTGCCATTGTAGTGATAATTAGCACCTCTTTATCACATTACATAATTATCCTTTCTTCTTAGCAGTTGGAATAATTAAGTTCTAGTCTCTTAGCAAGTTTGATGATTATGATACAATATTGTTGTCTATATTCAATGTACTGTGCATTGGATCTCTAGGGCTTATTTACTACTTATTGTAAGTTTGTACCCTTAAACAACATCTGTCCTGTCCCCTCACCCCTCATCCCCTGGTGACCACCATTTTATTCTCCATTTTTAAAATTCTACATATAAGTTATATCATAGGGTACTTGTCTTTCTCTGTCTGACGTATGTCACTTAGCATAATGTGCTCAAGTTCCATCCACATTGTTGCAAATGGCAGGATGTCCTCCTTTTTCATGTTTGAATAATATTCCATTGTGTATATATACCACATTTTCTTTATCCATTCATATATTGATGGACATGTAGGTTGTTTCCATATCTTGACTATTGCAAATAATGCTGCAATGAACATGGGGGTGCATATATCTTTTCAAGTTAGTATTTTTGTTTTCTTTGGATAAATACCCAGAAGTGAAATTGCTGGATCATATGGTAGTTCTATTTTTAATTTTTTGAGGAACCTCCATACTGTTTTCCATAGTGGCTGCGCCAATTTACATTCCCACCAGCAGTGTACAGGGGTTCCCTTTTCTCTGTATCCTTGCCAGCACTTGTTATCTCTCGTCTTCTTGATGGTAGTCATCCTAACAGGTGTTCAGTAATATAGCATTGTGGTTCTCATTTGCATTTCCCTGGAAATTAGTGATGTTGAGATCTTTTCATGTACCTGTTGGCCATTTGGATGACTTCTTTGGAAAAATGTTTATGTAGTTCTTCTGCTCATTTTTTAATTAGATTGGTTTTTTTGTTGTTGTTGTTATTGAGTTGTATAAGTTCATTATATATTTCGGATATTAACCCCTTATCCAGTACATGGTTTGCAAAAATTTCTCCCATTCTATAGGTTGCCTTTTCATTTTGTTAATTGTTTGTTTTGCTGTGCAAAAGATTTTAAGTTTGATGGTAGTCCCATTTGTTGATTTTTGCTTTTGTTGTTTGTGCTTTTGTTGTCATATCCAAAAAATCATTGCCAAGACCAATGTTGAGGGACTTCTTCCCTATGTTTTCTTCTAGGAGTTCTATAGTATCAGATCTTATATTTAAGTCTTTGACCCATTTTGAGTTAATTTTTGTGAGTAGTGTAAGATAGAGGTCCAATTTCATTGCTCTGCATATGTTTATTCAGTTTTCCCAACACTATTTGTTGCAGAGACTATCGTTTCTCCATTGGGTGCTCTTGGCTCCCTTGTCAAATGTTAGTTGACCATATAAGCAGGGGTTTATTTCTGGGCTCTCTATTCTGTTCTATTGGTCTTTGTGTCTCTTTTTGTGCCAGTACCATACTGTTTTTATTACTCTAAGTTTGTAGCATGGTTTGTACTCAGGAATTGTGAACTCCTAGCTTTCTTCTTTTTCCTCAGGATTGCTTTGGCTACTTGAGGTCTTTTGTGGTTCCATTCAAATTTTAAGATTGTTTGTTCTCTTTCTGTGAAGAAAGCCACTGGCATTTTGATGTGGATTGTGTTGACTGTGTAGATGGCTCTGAGTATCAGGTCCTTTTCTTTTCTTACTTAGCAGGATAGAACCTGTTATTTGTCCCCCAGAAAATTCCTTCTCCCTTTGTTTATGGTAATAAACCCCTGTTTTTTAACTGGGCGTGTGGCCTCACAGAATAAAAACTACATTTCCTAGCTATCCTTGCTGTTAGACAGTGGTCATATGTCTAAATTCTGGCCAATGGGATATCAGCTGAAGTGACATAGAACTTCCAGGTCATAAACTTAAAGAGAAATATATCCTGTTCTCCATTTTTCTATATCTCAGGCTGTAACGCATATCTGGTAGTGGTGAACCATCTTGGAACATGAAGGTGACACCTGAGAATTCATGGTCTGGAACTGCTCTGCCAGCCCTGGATTGCTTATGCCCAGACAAAGTGAGGAAAAAACTTTTATCTTGTGCATACCCGTTACTTGGGTTTCTGTTACGGTAACCAGATCTATAGAGTAATACCCTTGGATTAAAATTTTGATTGGTCTTCCTGTCCCCACTTTTTTTTTATTGATGTTTTAATAGTTTATAACATTGTGAAATTTTTGGTTGTACATTTTTGCTTGTCCATCACCATATATATATGTCTCTCTTCACCCCTTGTGCCCACCCCCTACCCCCATTGCCCCTGGTAACCACAATACAGTTTTCTCTGTCCACGTGTTGGTTTATATTCCACATATGAGTGAGATCATACAGTGTTTGTCTCTCTCTTTCTGGCTTATTTCACTTAACATAATACCCTCCAGGCCCATCCATGTTGTTGCAAATGGGACAATTTTGTCTTTTTTATGGCTGAGTAGTATTCCATTGTATATATATACCACATCTTCTTGATCCAATCATCAGTTGAGGGACACTTGGGTTGCTTCCACTTCTTGGCTACAGTGAACAATGACGCAATGAATATAGGGGTGCACAGGCCTCTTTGGATTGTTGATTTCAGGTTCATTGGATAGATTCCCAGGAATGGGATAGCTGGATCATAGAGTATTTATATTTTTAATTCTTTGAGGAATCTCCATGCCATTTTCCATAGAGGCTGCACCAGTTTGCATTCCCACCAGCAGTGTATGAGGGTTCCTGTTTCTCCACATCCTCTCCAACATTTGTTGTTTTTTTTCTTGGTGATGATAGCCATTCTAATGGGCATGAGGTGATATCTTATTGTTGTTTTGATTTGCATTGCCCTGATGATTAGTGGTGTTGAACATCTTTTCATATTCCTATTGGCCATCTGTATATCTTCTTTGGAGAAGTGTCTGTCCATTTCTTCTGCCCATTTTTTGACCCAGTTGTTTGTTTTTTTTGTTGTTCAGTTATGTGAGTTCTTTATACATTATGGAGATTAACCCCTTGTCAGATATATGTTTTGCAAATATTTTTTCCCAGCTGGTGGGTTGTCTGTTCATCTTGATTCTGGTTTCATTTGTCTTGCAGAAGCTCTCTAATCTGATAAAGTCCCACTTGCTTATTTTTTCTTTAGTTTCCCTAGTCTGGGTGGGCATGTCATCCAAAAAGATTCCTTTATGACCAATGTCAAATAGTGTGTTGCCTATATTTTCTTCTATGAGTTTTATAGTTTCAGGTCTCACCTTCAGGTCTTTGATCCATTTTGAGTTAATTTTTGTGAATGGCGATAACAGATGGTCCACTTTCATTCTTTTGCATGTGGCTGTCCAGTTTTCCCAACACCATTTATTGAAGAGACTTTCCTTTCCCCATTGTATGTTCTTAGCTCCTTTGTTGAATATTAGCTGTCCGTATATGTGTGGTTTTATTTCTGGGCTTTCAATTCTGTTCTGTTGATCTGTGTGTCTGTTTTTGTACCAGTACCATGCTGTTTTGATTACTATTGCTTTGTAGTATGTTTTGAAGTCAGGGATTGTGATGCCTCCAGCTTTGTTCTTTTTTCTTAGGATTGCTTTAGCTATTTGGGGTCTTTTGTTGCCCCATATGAATTTTAGTGTTCTTTTTTCTATTTCTGTGAAGAAGGTCATTGGGATTCTCATTGGGATTGCATTGAATTTGTAGATTGCTTTAGGTAATATAGACATTTTAACTATGTTTATTCTTCCAATCCATGTACATAGGATGTCTTTCCATTTCTTTATGTCATCATTGATTTCTTTCAATAATGTCTTGTAGTTTTCATTGTATAGGTCTTTCACCTCCTTGGTAAGATTTATTCCTAGATATTTTATTCTTTTTGATGCAATTATAAATGGTATTATCTTTTTGAGCTCTCTTTCTGTTAGTTTGTTATTAGCATACAGAAATGCAACTGATTTTTGTAGATTGATTTTGTACCCTGCGACTTTGCTGTAGTTGTTGATTATTTCTAATAGCTTTCCAATGGATTCTTTAGGGTTTTCTATATATAAAATCATGTCGTCTGCAAATAGTGAGAGTTTCACTTCTTTGTTGCCTATTTGGATTCCTTTTATTCCTTTTCTTGCCTAATTTGCCTACTGGCCAAAACCTCCAGTACTATGTTGAATAAGAGTGGCGAGAGTGGGCAGCCTTGTCTCGTTCCTGTTCTCAGAGGAATGGCTTTCAGCCTTTGCCTGTTGAGTATGATCCTGTCCCCACTTTTAACTTCTCTTGAATCTGTTCTCTTCTTTAAAGTTGGAGTGATAAGTGTAGAATTCAAATTTGATCAGAGCGTTGCCTGCCATCCTCCCCCTCCCATGCATTTCTTTCGGTGTGTACTTTAGATTCCTTAGCCTGGCATACCAAACCCTTCATAAACTGGGCTCTGCTGGCTCTCTCCAGTCTCACTTCTTATCACTCCCTACCTTGTACGCCAATCTCGAATCACATAGAACCATTTGCAATTTCATGAAAGAAGCCAAGCTCTCCTACCTCAGCACATCCATACGTGCTGTTTACTCTGCCTGGAATGCCCACTCCCCACCCTCACAAGTGGCTCTGCCTGGCTAGTTTCTACTTGTCCTTTAGGATTCAGGTCACCTCTTCTTGGAAGTTTTTCTTACTCACCCAAGAATTGGTAATAGTCCCCTCTTACGTATTCCCAAAGTATTCTGAGCATACTTTTATCAAAGAATTACGTGACTGCTTGTCTCCTTTCCTCCCCCTCCTCTCCCCTATCAACTTCCTGGAGAGCAAGGATTATTTTCTCATTAATAGTGTACCATCATGCCCTAGTACAAACTCTGGCACACAGTAGCACTCGAAAGATATCTATTCAGTGTGTGACTAAGTCAATGAACTAGTGGATGCCATGGAGTCATGAAAACAGCATTTGATAGAACACAGAGACCTGAGTTTTGTACCCGGTTCTGCACTTCCTGGACGGTTTTAGTTGAAATCCTTTCACTCCACTTCAATTCAGCCAGAGAAGCTCTCAGGTTCCTGCCAGGTCTAGGATTTACAAATACATTATACAGGGAAAAGTAAAAGTATACAAACTGATAGAGCTGACAACCTTAAGGGGCTGGCTAAGTAATTCTTGTACTAAAAAATGTACTTTGAAAAAAAATGCCAAATAAAAGTGAACTTTTATAGCAATATTTAAGTTCTACTTATAGCTCTTAAATTGTTTTTGTAGAATCAATTATTTCCACAAAATCTTTCAGAAATATCTATTACAATCTCTGTTTGAGAAGTAGAGAATGCGAAATTCAGTGATGTTAGGTAATTTATTAGCGCCAGCAGCAGAGCAGAGGCAGAGGCAGAATCCGATTCGGAATTGTCTTGATAGAATATCCCACCTATTGTAAAACAATCATGTGATATTATAGAGCTAAACCAGTATCGAAAGCCGTGAACTTTAAAAGAAATTGCAGACAGACTAAAACAGCAAATACCAAAGTGAAGGTGCCAGATGACCTTCTATTTCCGAATCGCGTAATTACTGGGTTTAGCAGCATTCTTAAGGGGTAATAATCTACTTTTTTCCTACCTAGTAGTCCCCAAACAGAGCAAGTTATGCAATTCTTTAAAATATTTGGAAAAAGAATATTCTACAGCTCTTTTTCATACTTGTTCCAGTGCCATACGATACTGATAACAGAGAATTTTTATTTACCTTAACAATCATCTAGTTTCATCACCTTTATTTTATACCTGAGGAAAAAAGAGGCCCAGAAAGGGTGTGGTTTGCTCAGAGTCGCATAGTAAGATTGTGGCAGAGCCAGAACCACAACACCAGTCTTACTGATTTCCAGCCCCTGCTCCAACTGTATCACAAGGGATTGTGACCTGCAGCGCCTTCCCCATTTCACTTTCTGTGTCGCTTGTAAGTTTTCATATGGTCCCCGGCTCCCCAACCAAGGCCTTCTCTCTCAGTTCATAGATTGAATCAGTTCTAGCAACGACCCCACACATCTGAGATTCCCATCTTTTCCTAGTTGTGGCAGGTGGAATTCTAAGACGGTCCCAAATTCCTGCCCTTGGTGTACACATTCTGTATAAGACCCCCCCAGCGTGTGGGCGGGACCTGTGGTTATGGTGAGATGGTGGTTCCCTTAATGGGTTACATTTATGACTAATGGATGATGGTGGTCATGTGGTTACGTAGTGCTAGAAAACGAATACACCAGTGTACATGGTTAGATCCACTGAGAAAATGGAATGCTATCTGAATGTAGCTCCCTCGGTTTCCCTTATTTCCACCTCTAAAATGCTGCCTGGTTTTCCATCCTTTTCTTCCCTCCCGAGGGAGTGGACGAAGGTACCTCTTTCTCTCAAGGTTATCAAACATGTCTCTCATATTTTCAATTTTTTCCCTCCTCTTAGTCCTTCCCCACAACCTACAAACATGTAGGGTCTCCTACCCCACAGAACCTTTCCATGACTCCAGCTCTTCTGAACTTTGGTGCTTCTTCCTTTTGCTGCGTTAGACCTGCTTGTTCCAGGTCTTCCCTATTGTTCCTAAAGACCACTGGGCTCAGTGGGGCCCAGATCCAGAACCAGTAATCCCGGCAGGTTTCAGAGCCTAGTGAGATGAAACAAGAATGGCACAACAGGGCACCACTGACGTTGGCTCCAAGCTGTGCCCTGGATCCAACATTTCCTCTACAACCCCTGGCTGCTTAGACCTTCTAGTCTGGCTACATGACAGAGCCATTCTCTGCACTTCGGACTCTTTCTTTCTTCTCTAAGCAGCAGGTTGTCTTCTCCCTTCTGATATCATACAAATTTGGGACTTTTTCCCTTTTCTTTTTTTCATCTTAGAAAGAATGATATAAGGAGCCCACATGTTCCCATCACCCAGCTTCAACAATTATCAACATAAATCCATGTTGGGTTATTATTTTTGTGTGTGTGGCAAAAAGCACATAACATTAAATTTATCACCTTAACCATTTTTAAGTGTAAAGTTCAATAGCATTAAGTATATTCACATTGTTGTGCAACAGATCTCTGAAACTTTTTCATCTTTTGATACTGAAACTCTATACCCACTAAATATTAATCGTGTTGGATTATTTCTAAAGCAAATCCCAGACCTTATATCATTTCATTCATAAATACTTCAGTATGTATCTTCAAGGAATAAAGGACTCTTTTTTTTTTTGTACAACCACAAAACCCTTATCACATCTAAATCAAGGTTTCGACAGGAAACAGATGACACACTGAAATAAGATAACTATAGGAGAGTTTATTCATAGGTTGTGGGTGTAGGGGAACCACAAGGTAGAGTGCAGTAACCTAGGGTAAGTGGTTAAGTTGGTACTACCTCCAGGCCCCAGAGATAAGGGGAGGGAGTGGTTACCAGAACCTGGAAGGAGAAAGTCTATAGAATTGCTTGCTCTGAGAGAAGCAATGACCTTTGGTTAGGAGACAGAGCAAGCAAGAGCTTACAGGGCGGGAGGCGGGGATCAATACCCTGATAGTACTTGCCTCCCTCTCGGATTCTCTGGCCAGTATTTCCCACTATCCAAGTCCGTCTAAATAGCTAAAGGGTATGGGGGCCCTGCTGATGTAGTCCATGAGGCCAGCCTGCTGGAGCAGAGAGCAGGGTGGAGAGTGAACCTGGAGGAACAAATGGAAGATATCCAGAGAATAATATCCAGAGAATAATTCTTAATATCATTTCATACTTAGTCAGTGATCAGAATTTGCTGAGTGTGTCACAAATGCCTTTTATTTTACAGTTGGTTTGTTTTCTTTGGACCCCAAAACTCCACACATTGTATTAGGGTTGGGATGTGTGAGGGTTAATTTTGTGTGTCAATCTGACTGGGCCACAGGGTGCCCAGATATTTGATCAAATACTATTCCAGGTGTTTCTGTGAGGGTGTTCTTAGATGAGTTTAATATTTAAATTGACAGACTGAGTAAAGCAGATTGCCCTCCCTAAGGTGGGTAGGCCTCATCCAATCAACTGAAGGCCTGAATAGAACAAAAAGGCTGAAATTCCCCTGAATAAGAGAGAATTCCTCTTGTCTAATGGCCTTCAAGCTGGGACATCAGTTTTTTCCTACCTTCAGACAACTCAAAATGAAACATTGGCTCTTCCTGGATCTTGAGCCTGCTGGCCTTGGGACTGGAACTATACCATCGGCTCTCTTGGTTCTCAGGCCTCCTGACTTGACTGGAACTGCATCATCACTCTGCTGGGGCTCCAGCTTGCCAACTGCAGATCTTGGGACTTGTCAGCCCCCATAATTGCATGACCCAATTCTTTATAATAAATCTCTCTCTCTCTCTAGCCTATTGGTTCTGTTTCTCTGGAGAACCCTGACTAATACTGTATGCCTCTTAAGTGTATTTTATTCTATTTTTTGATGATAACTTTATTGAGATATGTGATATATATCAAGAAGAAATATATATTTGGTCTTTGTCCCTGGTTCCTGACACAGAGCTTCTAAAATCTTTGGAATTTCCTGAGTGATAGAGGTGATAGGAGCATCTTGTGATTCATAACAAGCTCCTTTCAATCATATCTGAGTTTGTGCTGATGAGGTGACTCTTGGTGGGCCTCTAGATGCTTCAGGATGGGGGCTGGTGCCAGAGGAACCAAACATGCGATTAGAGGGTTGAACTTCCAGCCCCACGCACAGACTTCCGTGGAGGGGAGGGACTGGAGATTGAGTTCAGTCACCATGGGCCAATGATTTAATCAATTGTGCCTACATAATGGAACCTCCATAAAAACCCCTAGATGACGAGGTTTGGAGAGCTTCTGAGTTGGCAGACATATTCTGAGGCCAAGAGACTGGTGTACTCCAACTCCACAGGGACAGAAGCTCCTGTGCTGGGACTCTTCTGGACCTTGCCCTAAGTGCCTCTTCATCTGGCTGTTCATTTGCATCCTTTATAACAAACTGGTGACAGTAAGTAAAGTGTCTTCCTGAGTTCTGTAAGCCATTCTAGCAAATCGTTAAACCTGGGGAGGGGATTGTGGGAACCCGCTGAATTTAAGGCCGATTGGTCAGGAGTACAGGTGGTAACCTGTGACTTGCAACTAGCATCTGAGGTGGGGGCAGTCTTGTGGATTGACCCCTTAACTTGTGGGGTCTATGCAAACTCCACGTCCTTAGTGTCAGAATTGAAATGAACTATAGAACACTCAGTTGGTGTCTGAAGAGTTGGAGAATTGGTTGGCGTGGGGGAAAAAACTCCACACTTTTGGTGTCAGAGTGTTGTGAATAAAAATAGTTCAAGATATAATTCACATTCTATACAACTCACCATTTAAAGCATACAATTTATAGCTTTTAGCATATTCACAGAGTTATGCAACCATCACAATTAATTTTAGAATATTTTCATCATCCCCAAAAGAAGACTGACACCCATTAGCAGTCATTTCCCATTCTCCCTTTCTCTCAGACCTTGGCAACCACCAGTCTACTTTCTCTCTCTCTTTGCCTGTTCTGGACATTTCAAATAAAGGGAGTCATACAATCTGTGGCCTTCTGTGTCTGGCTCCTTTCACTTAGCATAGTGTTTTCAAGGTCCAGCCATGTTGTAGCATGTATCAGTACTTTACTTCTTTTTATTGCTAAATAATATTCCATTGTATGCATATACCACATTTTATCTGTTCATCAGTTGATGGGCACTTGGGTTGTTTCCACATTTTGGCTATTAAAAATAATGCTGCTATAAACATTCATGTGCAAGTTTTTGTGTGGATGTATGTCTTCATTTCTCCTGGGTATAGACCTAGGAATGGATTTCCTGGGTCACATGGTAACTCTATGTTTAACATTTTGAGGACCTGCCAGATTGTTTTCCAAAGTGGCTGCACCATTTTACATTCCCACCAGCAGTATATGAGGGTTTCGATTTCTCCACAACCTCATCAACACTTACTAATATCCTTTCTTTTGAGTCTAGCTATCCTACTGGGTGTTAACTGTTATTTCACTGTGGTTTTGGTTTGCATTTCTCTGATGGCTAATGATGTTGAGCATCTTTTCATATGCGTATTGGCCATTTGCATATCTTCTTTGGAGAAATATCTATTCAAGTTATTTGCTCATTTTTAAATTGAGTTATTTCTCTTTTTATTATTGACTTATAAGAGTTGTTCATATATTCTAGGTACAAGGTTCTTATCAGATAAATGATCTGCAAAATTTTTCTCCCATTCTTTGGTTTGTTTTTTCACTTTCTTGATGGTGGTGTTTTCTGAAGCACAGAAGTTTTTAATTTTGATGATGTCCAGTTTACCTTTTGTTGCCTGTGCTTTTATCCTATTTTCAATCTTTTTTTAATTCCTTGCCACTTATTTGTTGAAGGAGCCAGGTCATTATGTCATGTAGAATTTACCATATTCTCAATGTTACTAATTGCAACCCTGGGCTGCTGCTTAACACGTTCCCCTATCCCTTATATTTTCTAGAAACTGATAATTAGATCTAGAGCATTAATCAGGTTTGGGTTCAAATTTATGGCAGGAATATTTCACAGGCAGTGCTGTATACATCCTAAACATCTCCTCTTTCATCCCATGAGGAGGAATATAGTGATTGGTTGACTCGTGTGTGTGTGTGTGTGTGTGTATGTGTGTGTGTGTAATGTTAAGATTGATGAGTGGGTTCTGTTCTTATTGGCCTACCCAACCATTTAAAATTCCCCAACAGGCTCTTTATTTAACGGATTACCAGCTATAATCTTTGGGTCAGTGCTGTCCAATAGAACTTGCTATGATGATGGAAATGTTCTATCTGTACACTGTCCAATATGGTAGCTCCTAACCACATGTGGCTATTGAACACTTGAAATGTGCCTAATACAACTGAAAAATGAATTGTAACTATATTTAATTAATTTAAATTTAAATGGTCACATGTGGCAAGTGGTTACTGTAATGGGCAGTGCAGGTCTAGATTCATTATTTCCCCAGAGTCTGCATTACTTCTGCATTTGTTAGCTCAAGTTCTTCTAAAAGAAGAACTGTCCCTCATCAAATATGACTACCTTGAAATACAGTTCATTCAGGAAAGACGTATTCTGGGCTTGTTTTTAAATGGGCACTAAGCCTGCACCACAGGCCACCTTGGCTGGGGCGGCCTGGCCTTTCGGCTCACCCCAGCTTCGCAGAGCAGCAGAAGCACAACGGGCAAATGCACGCTATCCCGGTGGGATTGCTATCGTAGTCTCTGCATCACTTCCAGGGGGCTGTAATAGACGCCATTGGTGCTTCACACTTCTTCCCCACAGCTCGTCTCTGATTTTAGCTGCAGCTCCAGTGTGGACAGTTACACACATGGACGGCTTCCTACCCGAAGCACCTACCATATCTCTCAGCTTTTTGCAGCATGCAGTGTGGGGTAATGTCCCCAGGGTCAGCCTTCAACCATGGGGTTTAGAAGTTGTTAGCTAAATACTCAACCTCAGAGAGACGATTCCAAGGTGCCTCCTAAACGGTTCTTCAGAGGATCACAGGCAGCATTGAGCTTCGTTGCCCGCAGAGGTGACACCTCAGTAATGCACTCTGTACTGGCTTTCTCTCCTTTGATCCACTCTCTCTGCTCCCTCCTCCCAGCTTCCGAGGATCACTTCTCTGTAAACTACCTGCTTCCAAGTCCTTGTCTCAAGCTCTGCTTTTGGGGAAACATAAATTAAGGCAGGATCTCAAAATACTTTAGTCCGTGGAATTTATTCACTCAAAAACATTTACTGAGTGATTATAATGGATCAGGCAGTGTATCAGATGCTGGAAATACAATGGTGGACAAGAAATGAAGTCTAATGGGGTCCACAGATTAAGAGGTGATAACTGAATGGTGTAGTAAGCACTGTAACAGGGTAAGCATGAGTGCTCTTAGTTCTGGAGTGTGGCCAGGTTTAGGATCCCTGAATTGTCCCTTGCAAAAATCTCATTTGCTAGGTATTAAGAAAGGGTGAGTGACAGAGGACAAGGCAGACAAAAGCATCCCTAGCTTTGACTTTGTACCCAACTCCTAGCCTTCAGTTTGGGACTGAGGTAAACCCAAGTGGCATGCCACGGTGCTCCCTTCTTCTGGACCACACTCCTTGGCCTTCCAGGGGAGGGAACCCCATGTTGCTCTTCTTGCGTGAGTTCAGTGATGCTTCATAAAAGCCCGAGCCTGAAAAAACAAATCACTCTCTATCCCCCGCAAAACTCCCAAGAGAACACATTCTGCTTGCAAAGCCAGAACTTTATCTCTCATGACACAAAAACTCTGCCCCTTGGTACTGTGGCGTTAGAACCCTGACCCTGCCACAACCACGATCCTCCTTAATGCTCTATTACGGGGGAAAGTTGAGCTTGATAAAAGTTAGAATGTAAAACGAATACGACTTTCCCCCCCCCTTTTTTTTTTCCTGCCGTATCCCTAAGTCTTCTGCTTGAAGGACTTTAAAGATTTCATTTATTTATTTCCCCCCCCCCCAAAGCCCCAGTAGATAGTTGTATGTCATAGCTGCACATCCTTCTAGTTGATGTACGTGGGATGCGGCCTCAGCATGGCCGGACAAGCGGTGCGTCAGTGCGCGCCCAGGATCCGAACCCAGGCCGCCCGCAGCGGAGTGCACGCACTTAACCGCTAAGCCACGGGCCGGCCCTCTGCTTGAAGGACTTTAGAACACTGTGTATGTCTAATGAGAACACTGTCCTGAGGCTTTCTTACCCTAAACTCACTGTTTTGAGGCGACTCTGCCAAATTGGTCCTGGCCTTCGTAAGTAGTTTCTCTGCCAGTATCTTCCCATCAGGGGGAACTTGGGTTCTGAATCCCAGTCAATGGCCGGGCCATTGATGCTCCCAGAGTTCCAACCTGCTTTCCCACAAAGTTTTAACAGGGCTACACATGGAGTTAAACTCCATCCAGTTTTCACCACCTCATATCAAAGGAACATCCTGGTGATAATCCAGTCTTCACCTGATGCTGAGAACTGATGTGATCTAGAACTGATATATAGCTTCCTGAATTTTTCTTGTCTTAGCACTTAACACACTGTTTACGTACTTCTCTCGTCAACTGGACTCTTAAGCTCTTTGAGGACACGATGATTGTCTCCTTTACCATTGTATCTCCAGGGCCCAGTAGTATTGATTGACTAGATGAAGGCCTGTATCAGTTAAGACTCTTTCAGTTGCTAATGACAGAAAACCCAATTCAAAGGAGCATAAGCAAAAGCCAAAAATCAAAACCGGCCCCCAGCCCATTATTAGTTCATGTAACTGCAAACTCCAAGGCTTGAGTAATGTTCTAAGGAGCTCATCTCTTTCCATTTCTTTTGCTCTCCTCTCTGCTGTTTGGCTTCATGCTCAGGCAGGCCTTCTTTAGATGGTGGCCCCTGGTTCGGCAAGTGCAGTTTTTGGTTGTGATTGGGCCCAACTGTCTCAGCTTGATTCGTGTGCCTATCCCTAAACCTGCTGCAGAAGCCAGGGGAATGTGCTGCTCTGCTTGGCCAGGCCTAGGCCACATGCTCATCCTTGAAACTGGGGGTGGGGGAATCAGCTCCACAGAAGTATGGTGGATTGAGACCCTTGCGTGTATGTGTACATGTGTGCGTGCACGTGAGTGCACATGCGCGTGCAGGGGGGGAGTGTGGGGATACCGGTCAGCCAGAGCAATTCCACTCTCACTCCCTTTATTGAGCTCCACACATTTCCCTGAGATTGGACTCCTGTGGGACTTGGAGATCTGCCCACACTGGCCTTTTCTGTGACCACAGGCTCTCCCTAGAGGTGGGGGCCACCAGTCTTGCTTGGAGTTTTCCCCAGACTGTCTGCCCCGCTTACAGCTTGGTCCTGCGGCTCCTCTTCCCGCTCTGAATGTGCCCAGCAAGCTGCACAGTGCATGCAATGTCTTTTCAGACACTTTGGCAACCAGGGAGTCATGTATACAAAGAACTATTCAAAGGAGAATGTGGTCAGTTCTCTCAGAGAGTAGTGAACAGATGTTTGGAGAGCAGGGATAAAGGCACACAACATCTGGCTGGGAGCATGAGAGCAGACAACCAATTCAGGGGCTATCAAGTACCCAGGACAAGCTTAAGTGTAGGATGAATAATGACGGTAACAGTGGTAATAATAACAGCAGCTAATACATACAGTACTCACCAAGTGCCAGGCCCTGTTCTAAGAACTTGATGTGAACTAACTCAATGAATCCTCACAATACTCTTTCAAGTAGGTACAATTATTTCCCCCATTTCACAGTTGAGGTTGAGTAACTTGCCCAAGGTCACCTAGTAAGGAAGTGGCGGAATACGATGGGGTCGTGGAGGGTCTTGAAGGCCAGGAGACAGTGTTGGCCTTGACTTGTAGTTCTTCGAGTAGCTGTTTCCTCTTCCCAACGGACTCAATGGACACCTCCTGAGAGCAGGACTGAGGCCAGTCCACCTTTGTATGCTCTAGGACACCTAGGCAGGCTTACACTTGGGGAGAAGCTACACATATACCCTGCTCCAGTAGACCACCCCAAACGGACGGAGCACGGTCTTCTGCGGTGGTGGGAGCTGGACAGGAAGTTATGGGTCTGGGATCTGACCGACACGGCCTCACCCCTGACTCAGTGTGTGACTCGACCAAATGACCCAACGGCTTCAGGCTCCAGATTTCCGACTGTGAAAGAGAGGAAAACAAGTATCCAGCCATTTTCCATTTCGCAAGGAAAATGGAAAATGAGATCCTAAAGGGGCAAGGAACAGACTCAGGGAGAGTAGTATTAACGCAAACACACTCGTCCTCAAAGAAAAGGCCTGGGCTCCGGGTTCGAGCCTCGGCTGAGGAGGTCACCATCTGGGTGACGCGCGCCAGTCCTTGGCTTCTCCGAACCAACGTCCTTCTCCCTAAAGTGGGCATGACAGCAGCTCGCTTGAAAGAGCTGCTGTGCATGGACGATCCCGCGTGGCAGCTTTAATCCAGCGGCCGGCTGCGCACGCGGGTCAAGGACTGTGACGCTGCCTCTGGAGGACAGAGGCCTTTTCTGCCCTGTTTCAGTCAGGAGATCCACTCTTTCTGCAGCCAGGCCGGTCCACGGGGCCGACCGGAACAGGCAGCGGCCCCGCTCGAGGGGCGCGCGGGAACGCGGCCGGCCTCGGGGCGCAGGCGGCCAGCGCCTCCCCTTCCTTTCGGGAAGGCCCAGTCCCCGCGCGGGCGCCTCGTTTCCGGCCTCGCGGGGTCGCGGCCCTCCCGCCGCGCCTCCCCGGCTCGCCCGGCCCTGCGTCCCGAGGCCGCGGCTCCCGGGCCCGCGCGGGCGGGGCGGCTTCTGGCTGCGCGCCTCTCAGGAGCATTACGGCGGCGCGGGCCGGCCGGGACCCGCGGGCCGCGGGGGAGGGAGCGGGCGGGCGGGAGCACGCGCCCGCCGCCGCCGCCGCCGCCGCAGCCATGGCCGAGCGCCGCGCCTTCGCCCAGAAGATCAGCAGGTAGACGCGGGCCGGCAGGGCCGCCCAGCCGCCCGCCAGGCCGCGGGCCCCGAGGCGGGTGGGTGTGGCGGCGCGGGCGCGGGGTCCGCGGCCCGGCGGCGGCGGACGGGCTCGGCGACTGCCCTCCCTCGGCCCCGGCCCCGGCCGCGGCCCCGGCCCCCTCAGACGCCGGCCTCCGTCGGAGCCGCCTCCGCGCGGCGCCGGCCTGGGACCCGCGGCGGCTGCCCGAGGCGGTTGGGGAGCTGGCCGGCCGCCGAGCCGCGCCTGCCGGATTCTTTGTGTCCCCGCCGGGTGACCGGTGGCCGCGGCTCTCGCCCCGCCGCCGGGGCCCCGAGGGCGCGGGTCCGCCCTGCCCTCCGCCAACAAAAGCGGCGCGCGGCCCCTCCGCCTCGCGCCGGGAAGTGGCCGGGCCGGGCCGGCGTGTGGTGCGCCCGGGCGCCGAGTGCCCGTCCCGCGGGGGGGACGGCGGGCGGGCCCCCGCGGCCGGCCTCGCCCCGCTGCCCGTCTCCCCAGAACTGGAAACTGGGTTGCGACGGAGGGCTCTAACGTTTGTGGAATTTCTTTGTGGAATATACTCGTGTGTAAGACGCTAGGCATTTTGGGTTAAAAAGACCATATTTCTGTAGAAAAGAAAGAAACACTCAAATGTATTAGTTTTTTGACAATTGTATTTCTGTGGCTCTGGAGCCTTTTAGTTTGCTGACATTTCTTAAAGATTTTTGGATCTACCAGACAGGTCCTTTCTTAACTGCACGAACTTCCATAGTTTTACTGTGTTTTGGCACGTTTTTAATTTAAAACTAACATCTCTTTGATTTTAGCTTTGTGCTTAATTGTTTTTTTTCTTTCGAGCTTTAAAACGCGCATTTCATTTTCTCCTTCAGGGGCAAAATAGCAAGTACTTAAGAGCATGGGCTCTAGTGTCAGACTGTGACATGGGTACAAATCCTGCCTGCTATTTTCTAACTTGGCATCTTGACCACATTGTTTAAGCTGTCTTAAATTTTAGTTTCCTCGTCTGGAAAATGGGTATAATAACAGTATAGTAACAGTTAGATATGAAATATGTACAATATCTGTTCTCCATTCATGGTGTTTGTCCTCAGATGAGATAGGACAAAACACAAGGAAAAAAGATAATCAGTTTTGCAAAACAACACAAAATTCAAATTAATATAGCTTTGTAAAGTTATAAAATTAAGTAAGGCAATGGAAATGAAGCGCCATGCATTGACTGGAGAGAGACTTGGGACGTAGACGTGGCAGTGATTGGTGACTGATCAGATATGGAAGGTGAGGAAGATGGAGGAGTCTGGGATGACATCCAGGTGGGTGATGGAGGCAATGGTTGAGGTAAGGGAGTACAAGGAAGAAGCCGTTGGAGGGTAGGAAATGAGGTGGGGTGGAGATGAGGGTTCAGTTTTGGACGCGCTGATTTTGAGGTGCTCACAAGCATTGAAAGAGAAATATCTATTAGGTTGCTGGTGCAGGTGTAAGGTGCAGGAGAGAGAGAGGGCTGGAGATCTCAATTTGGGAGTCATCAGCAAGTAGGATTGTAATTGAAGCCCGAGAAGTAGATGCGATAGTCCAGGAGGAATGTGCAGACAATGTGGAGGGAAGACCAGGGGAGAACTGCTATAGATGATGAATTATCATCTGCTTTTTGTGAATGAAAGATACTTTCCTCCTTGTTACCAAATATGGCTGGGTAATACTTCTGAATAAATTCCTGTTCTGCTTCTTAGTTTCCTCCTCCAGGGATTATAGCACAGACTCTGGAGACAGACTGCCTAGGCTTGACATCCTAGCACGGCCACTCATTGAGTAAACTTGGGCAAGTAACTTCACCTCTTTCTGCCTCATTCTCCCTATCTATAAAGTGGGGATAATAGTAGGATCTACCTTATAGGATTAAATAAATCAGTACCTGGAAAGTGCTTGGAACAGTGCTTTTTACATAATAAGTGCCCAATAAGTATCAACTGTTTTTTATTATAGTATTTATAATGTGGCTTAGGACCTTTTCTTGGGAGTGATAATCCTTTTTATGATGTGCATATATGAAATTTGTTGCACTGTGAAAAACCTATGGCTATTTGAAACCTTATTTTTCTTTTAAAGCTTTATGATTGTTCAGAAACCTTTACTTTAAAAACAATTATACTGATCTCTTTTCTGCCTCAGTTATTACCTAACCCTTTGCATTTTGTGCTGTTATTTTTTGAGGCTGTCATTTGATGATTTATTTCTCAAAGCTTTTTATTCTGTATCACTGATTGTACTACTTACCTCAGCTCATCTGGAAAAGCAGCATGTATATTTTGTCCATATCAAGTATTGCCTCTTGTCTGTTCTCCCTACTTTTTGAGGACAAGGCACATGCATTATTAACCTTTATAATCACCCCTTAGCATCTAATAGGTACAATGTTGACTGTAGATTAATGATCTAGGATTTTGTTTGGGTTATTTTGTGCTGTCACTTGATATTCAGTGGTAATGATGAACATTTGTTTATACTTGCAGCACTTTTTACTGAAAACCCAGAGAAGCTGAAGAACATAGTAAAGAATATAGGCTTCAGGTTACACTGCACAGGTTGAAATTCTGCCTATACCACATAATAGCTGTGTAATTCTGGGCAGTTGATCTAATCTTTCTATCTTGGTTTCCTCATCAGTAAAATGGGGATGAAAGCCTTCATGGGGTTAATGTGAGGATTAAATTAATTAATACATGTAAAATACTTAGAACTGTGCCTGAAATATAACAAGCATTCAAAAAATATGAGCTGCTGCTATTATTATTCTGTTATTTACTATTGTTATTATTCTCATAATCCAGATGAGGAATTGAGGCCTAGAGAGCATGAGACTATTTGCCTAAATTGGGACTCAAACACTAGTCCTCTGATTTCAGATCTTATACTCTTTTTATTCAGCTCTATTTCTTTTTGCAGAATATTTTCTGTGGTAGTTCCAGATTTTCTAACAGTGCCAATGTTAGCATCCCAAGAGTTACCCTTGCCTTTTTAGTCTTTCCTTTGTTAATTGGGTATTATTTTGCTGCCTAAGAAGCAGAATTTAATGAAAGGCTTCCATTAGATCTTTATTTCTGAGGAAAATCTTACATGAGTAGGATTTCCTGAATATAGGCTTATTTATAACCTCTGTTGTTTTTAGTCTTGAATCTGTTCATAACTCTGGCTGGATAGGCCCAGTCCTTCAACCTGCTGAATCTACTTTCTTTTATTCATTATCTCACTCTTGACCAAAGTAAATCCTTTCTGCCTAGTGTCAACTACTTCAATGCTGCCTGGTTTGTCGCTTTGGACACATATACCTCCCTGACCTTTTGGGAGATTAGAACAGTCCAGAGTTGACCTTTTATTAATTAATGTATTCTCATTTGAAATGAGGTTTGCTCCAAATCGTTCCTCTCATTTACCATCTTTGTTTCCCTACCTCTTTTACTGAAAAATTTGAGACCATCTAACATGAGTCCTTCATTTTAACCTCAGGGTACCACTGTCCCAGTGTGTCATGTAACTATCTTTCTCTTGAGCCCGAAAGGTGTCTTGTCTCTAAAGCTTACCTATTTTATTGTTCTTTAAATGCCATACCTTGCCACCTCCTTCAGAATCTTGATCTCATAATTTTCCCTTTCCTTTCTAGCATCTTCAGTTTGTTTCTTTTTGTGGGTATTTCCCTTAAACCATAAGACTTACTGTGCCTTTCTCAGCATAAAACAAAGAACCATTGAGTCTTCTGGCATTTCTAGCTCCCAACCAATCATTCCTTTTTCTTTTCTAGTCACATTTCTCACATGTATGTGGTGTAGTCATGACTACTTCCTGCTTGTTCTCCTCCTCATCGCTCTTTGGGCCATGTGGCTGTGCTTACTCTGGTACCTTATGTGTACTTGAATTACAGAACTCTTGAGGATTAGGAACCTTTGATGTTTTTCTTTTATTCATCACTGATTTCATGAGCTACTTTTTTTTTTTTTTAATTTCTCATACTTCCCCCGCCTAACCCCTCCATTCCTCTTTCCCTCCTATTTTATATTGCTTTTCAGAGTTCTTTGATGGCTGGTCTAGGTCTTTTTATCTCCAGTGCTTAGCACAGAATCTGTGTTCACTGGACACGTTAAGTGTTTGCATGAATGGCACTTTGCCACCTTGGAGCCTCTTTTTTACCTCACTTCCAGATGACCACAGCAGGGTCATAGCTGATCTAGTCTCTCCCTTTTCTAATTCAAATAGATTGTAAATGAAGTCTCTCTGAAGCACAGTTTTGTTTTTTTTTTTCTTTTTTCTCTCCAAAGCCCCAGTACATAGTCGTATATCATAGTTGTGGAGTTGCAGCTCTCCTGTATGGGACGCTGCCCTAGCATGGCTTGATGAGGGGTGAGTAGGTCCACGCCCAGGATCCGAACCCAAGAACCCGGAGCCTCTGGAGCGGAACGTGCGAACTTAACTGCTATGCCGCTGGGCTGGTCCCTAGAAGCACAGTTTTTATCATGGCATTCTTTTGTTCAGAATATATAGTGGCTTCTCACGGTGTTAAATCCAAACTCTTGGATTTTTTTTTGTTTTTTTCTGTTTTTCCCCAGCTTTATTGAGATATAATTGACATATAACATTGTGCAAGTTTAAGGGGTACAACGTGATAATTTGATACACATATGTATTGCAAAATGATTACCACAATACGGTTAGTTCACACCTCCGTCACCTCACATAATTACCATTTTTTTGGTGGTGAGAACATTTCAGACCTACTCTCTTTAGCAACTTTCAAGTTAAATCCAAACTCTTGCTTGCATTTTAAAGTCATCTCTAATCCGGGCCTCCTCTTGGGACTTATTTTCTAGCTCACGTTTTGGACCGGTTGATCTGCTGTTTTCACCTTACCCCTGCAAATGCTGTGCTCATTTCCATCTCTAGGACTGTTCTGTTGCCTTTTCTTTTTGATCTATCCTTCCTCCTCTTTTCTAAATGTTACCTTTTCTTCAGACTTCTCCGATCCACTCTTCTGACTTTTGGGATCACTATTTCCTTGTGTTTCTTTATTCTTACCACCTATGAATGCGTCCCGAGGCAATATAATTTTTTCTGTTTTTTAATTTATTTGAATAGAATCATACTGTGTGTTTGTGTGCTTTTCTGTCTTGCTTCTTTTCTTCGAAATTATGTCTGTGAGATTCATTAATGGTGTTACGAGTAGTCGAAGTTTGTTCATTTTCATTGCTTTATATTATTTTGTTGTATAAATATACCACAATTTTCCATTCTACACTTTATGAACATTTGAGTTGTTTCCAGTTTTTGACTATTAGAAACAATGTTCCTGTGACTATTCCTATGCATATTTTCTGGTACATGTGTGCATGAGTATCTACCTAGAGTATACCCAGGTGTGGAGTTGCTGAGTCTTAGGTATTTTATTGCTCATCATAGCAGCTTTATTTGTTACCAAGTTTATTAGGTAATGCCAAACTGTTTTCTAAGATAGCTGTAGAAATTTACCCTCCCACAACAATGTTGCTTTATGTAGTTGCCATCATTTGGTATTGCCAACTGTTTCATTGTTGGGGATCTGGTGGATGCATGACGCTATCTTTCTGTAATAGTTTTACTTTGTATTTTCTTGATTACTAATGAGATTGAGCTCCTTTTGTATGTTTATTGACTATTTGAATTTACTCTTTTGTAAATGCTTATTTAAATCTTTGACATCCTCCCCTTTTGTTTTTTCCGTTTGGATTCTGTCTTTTTCTTATTGGTCTGTGTGAGTACTTTATATCCATTCAGTGTATTAGTCATTTATTGATTATATGTGTTGCAAATATCTTTTCCCACCCTTTTTAGTTTGTTTTTAATCCTTTTTATGGAGTCTTTTGAAAACTAAGTTTTCAGTTTTAATGCACTTTATCAGTCTTTTTTTTTTTTTTTTTTTTTGCTGGGAAAGATTCGCCCTGAGCTAACATCTTTTGCCAATCTTCATCTTTTTTTTTTTCATCCCCAAAGCCCCAGTACATAGTTGTATATTCTAGTTGTAAGTCCTAGTTCTTCTGTGTGAGCCACGGCCATAGCATGGCTACTTACAGATGAGTGGTGTGGCTCCACAACCGGGAACTGAACCCGGGCCACCAAAGTGGAGAGTGCCGAACTTTAACTACTAGGCCATCAGGGCTGGCTCTATCAGTCATTTTTTTAATAGTTAGTATTTTTGGGGTCTTGTTTAAGAAATATTTTGTTATCCTGAGGTCATTAAGATATTCATCTGTATTATCATAAACTTTGTAGTTACCTCCTTTGTATTTAGGTTTATATTCCACCTGGACTTAATATGTGTATGGTGTGAAATTTTAAGTTTTTCAGAATGGATTATCCTTTCCCCATTGATCTGCGCTGCCACCTCTGTGTGTGTCCTTATTTGTGGATTTTTTTCTGGTCTATTTTGTTCCATTGGTCTGGTTATACATCTTTTCACTGATTATAAACAATCTTAATTATAATAAGTCTTGGAATTTGGTAGAATAACTCCTCCCACCTTTTTAAAAAGTGTCTTGGCAGCTCTTAGCCTTTTGAATTTCTATGTGTATTGTAGAATCTACCAAAAAACAAAAAAACCCCAAATCCTAGTAGAATTTGATAGGGATTGCATTGACTCTATACGTCAATTTAGGGGAGAAATGACATCCTTATGATGTTGAATTTCCAGTCCATGATCATGGTGTGTCTCTCCGTTTATTTAGGTCTTCTTTATATCGTACAATGAACTTTTAGAATTTTCTATGTAAGGTTATTGCATATCTTTTGTTAAATTTATTCCTAGATATATAATGATTTTGTATCCAGCTATATACCTTGCTAAACGCTTGTTAATTCTAAAAATATATCTGTGGATTCCTTTGTATTTTCTATGTAGACAAACATATCATCTGGAAATCATGAATTTTTGTTTCTTCCTATCCAAACCTTATAACTGGTTTATTTTTTGTTTTGCTTTGCAGAGTATGACCTTGCATTACTGTGCAGATTATTACCATTTCTATTCAACATTGTATTAATATTGAGCATCCTCGTTTTGTTTATTATATCAAAGGGAAAGCTTTCTATGTTTTACTTAATATTAAGCCTAATAGTTGCTGTAGGTTTTTTGTAGATACTCTTTTAGTCTAGGTTTCCTAGAAAACAGAGTCTGAGACAAGGATTAAGAGTTGAGGCTTTATCTGGGAGGCCTAATCCCAGGGCATCGAAAGAGAAAGGGAAGTGAGGCAGAGAAGGATGGAAACAATGTAAGGTGATACTTTATCTCCTTGGCCACTGCTTCACAAAGAGCTGGAGAGAGATTGTTTGGAAAGTGTGCTTGCTTGGCTATACAAGATATCTTTGGACAGAGGAACAGTTCCTCAGATCAGTAGATGGAAGTCCGAAGAAGAGGAAATTTATCTACCTGCTTTTCTCCTGTATCCTCTTTTCCTTTAGTCAAGTCAGTCTCCTCAGAGAGTTAACTCCCCTTCACTTCTGGGTTGCGTCATTTGGACCCCTTTGGCAACCACTCTAGATGTTTCAGTACTTTTTCACTGGCTTTTTACAGAGGAAATTTTTTGGTTGCAAGTGACAGAAACTCAAATCAGATTAATTTGCACACACAAAATAGTGTTGACTCATGTAACTGAGTACATCAGGCCCAGGGATACAGATGATGTTAGCAGACCTCTTCATGTCTTGGATAGATTTTCCACTAAATGATTACAGCGAGAGCTGACAGCCCCGGGCTGAAATCCTACCAGTTTAGTTCTGGCAGGAAAGATCCAGGAACTCAATTATTGGTCTGGCTTGGGTCACATCACTTGTCCTTCCTTGAACCAATTACTGTGTTTAGGGATATAGGGAACTCTGGCCAGTCCTGGGTCACATGTCTGTCTCTCTGGCTTAGAGGAGAGGTGCGATGGTGTTAGCCCCACCCAATCTCAAGGAATGAATTCCTTACCAAAAAAAGGGATTTCTAACCAAAAGAAGAAGGGTAAGAATGCTGGGCACATCAAAACAACTGATTTCTTTAAAATTAGTCATTTTAAGTTATTCAGTATCACTATAATTATTTAAATGCAAGTGTGTACCTCCAGTACAGTGTTGAGTACAAGTGGTGAGAGCAGACATTCTTCCTTTCTTCCCAGTCTAGGGAGGAAAGCATTCAGACTTTCATCATTAAGTATGATATTATTTGTAGGCAGATGCTGTTCGGAAAGGGAAGGAGGTCACAAAGATTTGAGAAGTATTTAAGAGTTAGGATGAACAAGATTTAGCAACTGTTTGTGTAGTTGCTAGTATATAATTTGTATGTTTGTGGGTAAGGAGATTATGGCTTTATTTTTATGAAGTAGGGTGGAATTGAAGATAAATTTATCTTCTTTTGAGGGGATTGCCTTTTTTTTTTTTTTGGTGAGAAAGATTTTCCCTGAGCTAATATCCTTTGCCAATCCTCCACTTTTTGCTTGAGAAAGATTTGCCTTCAGCTAACATCTGTGGCAAATCTTCCTCTGTTTTGTATGTGGACCGCTGCCACAACATGGCCACCAGCCGGTGGTGTAGGTCTGTGCCTGGGAACTGAATCTGGGCCGCCGAAGTGGAGTGCACTGAACTTAACCACCAGGCCACGGGGCTGGCCCAGGGGTATTGACTTTTTACAGTAGAGGTTTTTTTCTTCCCTCAGTTTTCTTTTTAGTTGCCAATTTCAGATCAGTGTTAATTTTTCCAAATGCTAAATTTTTGAATTCTTTTTTTCTGTCATTATAATTTAATATGTTGCATGAAGTAGGGAGCAATATTATCATCATGTTTTAGTTGAGGAAATTAAGATACAGTGAAATGCTGTAGATCAGAGTGATGGAGACATCCAAGTCTCTTTAATACAGTGCTTTCCAAATCTTGGACTTAATGTTATCCCAAAATAGTGTCAGATGGGATACATGAGTCATCTGACATCTTTTTTTTTTATCCTCCCCCAAGAGGAGCTACGTCTTAAATGTTAAGTGTATTTTAAGAAGGACTTTGGTTTTACAAATCAACCAGTATGTGTTTTTGTTTTCTTGGGCCTTTAATGGTTACTGGTCCACTCTGGACCTAAATTCCTAAAGAATTTAACACAGGCTAACTTACAAGTGACAGTGCTTCAGATAGGGGTTTTATTTTGCCATCCATGAAAGATAGGAAACATTATAACAGTTGTGGTAGTTATTATAGTGTTCCTATTAATATGTTAGTGTATACACTAGACATTTTCACTGGGTGTCTTTGACCCAATAGGCTAGGTTTTGGAGAATAGGGAAATCATTAATGTGGACTATAGCTAGAATCATTTACTTTTGGAAACTTGCTTCCATGGAAAGAGGCCATAGGAGCTTTATGTATCTGAATTTACACCCTGCCTCTATTTTTCGTAAGTTTGGGAAAGTTACTTTATTTCTGAAGTTTATCCAAAAATAACTATTTTTTCTGATTATAAAATAATATATGGGGCCGGCCCCGTGGCTCAGCGGTTAAGTGCACGCGCTCCGCTGCTGGCGGCCTGGGTTCGGATCCCAGGTGTGCACCGCGGCACCGCTTCTCTGGCCATGCTGAGGCCGCGTCCCACATACAGCAACTAGAAGGATGTGCAGCTGTGACATACAACTATCTACTGGGGCTTTGGGGGAAAAAAAAAAAAAATAATATATGGTGCTGCAAAAAGTCTGGAAATACAAAAGGCCCAAAGAGAAAATAAAAATCACCCATAATTCTTGATTTAGACAAAAATCTCTCATGGAGCTTACATTTCCTTGATGAAAACTAGAAATAGCCTAAATGTCCACTAATATAGCCTGGTTAAATATGTTCCAGTTTGTCCATATCATGGACTCCATAGCAGATAAAAAGAAGGAGAGCAGTGGTTAAGAGTCGGGGCTCTAAGTTCAGATCTTGGTGCTATTCCTTATTGGTTATGTGATCTTAACCTCTTGAAACTTCAAGATCCTAATACAGTGCCTACTTCTTAGGGTTTTTCTGAAGGTTAAATGAAATATAATAAATGTAACACTTTACACAGTATCTGGCACATTGTAAGTGCTTGATAAATATTGCTAGAGTATTATTGTTAATTTTATATGCTGATATGGAAAGATTCCCAAGGTATATTGATAAGTGTATAATATATCAAGAATATAAATGTGTAAGGTATCAAGAAAAGGTTATTGTATGATGTCACATGTGGGCATCAAAAAAATAAGGATTTCTTATGTACATGGTGATGTGTACACACCTTTTTCTTGGATACCTAAGAAAATATTAAGTGGTTACATTTGGGGAATAGAACTGGGGATTGGAGATGGTAGAGAGATGTATCTTTTGTTTTTACCTCTTTGTAAAGTTTGAATTTCTTAATGCTATGTACATATTCCTTTTATTTACTTTTTAAAAAAGTGTCTTCCTTTATCAAGTTGTTCTGTCTTTTCTCCATATTGGAAAATCTTATTTCCTCTCCTTCTCATAGTAACTTTGTTTACATAATTATAGAGCTTGAAAGTGTTTCTGGAACCAGGCCTTTGTGGATATGCTAAAGATGTATTAGAGACTACTTTGAGATAACTAAACATATCTCTTGTTAAAAAATTGATTTAAAAAAAACGAGTTTCAGGCTGGCCCCGTGGCCTAGTGGTTAAGTTCGGCACATTCTGCTTAGGTGGCCTGAGTTTGGTTCCCGGGCACAGACCTACACCACTCGGCGGCGGCCATACTGTGGTGGCAATCCACATACAAAATAGAGGAAGACTGGCACAGATGTTAGCTCAAGGTGAATCTTCCTCAGCAAAAACACCCCCCCAAAAAACAAAAAAACCATGAGTTTCGTATAGACTAGGAGAGCATTTTGTTTCAGTAGTAGTTTTTTACTTTACTAGTTAACAAATGGGATAATAATGGTACCAGCTAGGCTCTTGAAGAAAAGATTATACCTTGGGAACTCTTCTGAGGAGTCACATTTTTTTCCCCAGCAAATATTTACCTATTTGACAGTAATAGATAAAAAGGTTTACTTTCCAATCAATTAGAAACCAACAAAACTTATGGATTAGTTTACTCTGAAAGGCATTTGGAAAGTTCATATATTAGGTAGTCTCTAAATTCATTCTTATTCCTTACCTCCTTTTCTCTCTCCACTCTGTACCTGTCTCTGCTTCTCTTGTCTTTCTCTCCATTGTCTCCATTGTCTTAGACATTGAGGAGGTAAAGATTAATAAGGTGTGGTCCCTGCCCTCAAGAAGCTTACATCAGTTCTTCCACTCTAGCATTCTTATTGAACTACTTTTTTGGGGGAGGAACTATGAATTTCTCTCTACGTATTCCCATTTTTTCACTTCAGCTTTGTAAACATTTATTAAGCATCCAGAAGGTGCTAGGCACTCTGCTAGAAGGTTCAAAGGTAAATAAAATGAAATCCCACCTTTTAATTGCTTAGTTCCTTGCAAGGAGATAGGTAAATAGATTTCAAAAAAATTTAATAGATGCTATGACTAAGGTATTGTTCAGTTATCACATTGAGATAGTTCTTAATAGAAAAGTGCCACCAGAGTTAAGGAATATAGATTTTCTTTAATGGCAGAAATTAATCTGTTTTGAGACTTTTATACAAAATAAGAGACAGCATAGCATGCTCCACTCAGAAGTGAAGTTTCCTCGTCTTCCCTAATTCCTCGGGAGATTGCAAAGTTGCCCCTAAATAGTGAGTGTGTGCCAGGCTGGAGAAGCCAAATTCTTGATACTTTGCTGCACCTTTTTTTCCCCACTATACTTTTATATTTGAGGGTTGCATTACCACTATTCCAGAAAAACCTACTTTGCAATTTATGTGCTTCTGTCAAAGAGAATGTTTACAGATATTGGGCTTTCTTACTGCTGCAACTCCATGTCAGCACGGCTAGGTTCTTCTTCTTCCATGGTAGAAAGCAGTCTATCTAGTCTGCTGCCTGTCTGAATTAGCCTCCTGGAAACCCCATTTCCTTGAATGTGTACGAATAAACGCAGAGGGCATTGAAAGCACAGAGGAGGAGTGCCTAACAGAACTGAAATAAGCAGGCATGGCTTTATGGAGGACGTGATATACCTTGTGAAGGGTATTTGCCCCATCTATACTCCATAGTTAATTTCCTACTGTTCTCCTCTAAGGCAGACGAGTAATAACTGAAGAGTTTTAAGCTAGCTTACAGACATCATTTGCATCTCTAAAATAGGACATTTTCCTTCATTACTGTAATACTGTTTTCACACATTTAAAAAAAAACAAGAATAATTCTTGATTATGTGATACCTTGTCCATGTTCAAATTTCTCATTATTCTCAGAAATGCTTTTTATAGCTGGTTTGTTCAAATCTGGATCCGCTTAAGAACCATGTGTTGCATTTGGTTATATCTCTTGTCTTTTTTTCCCCTTTTAAATAGACTTTATTTTTTAGTCTTAAGTCTTTTTTATGCTAAAACTTACCCCACTGCCTTTATTTATTCATTTATTGATTTGTTGAAGAGACTTGACATATAGAATGACCTGACTTCTGGTTTTTGTCTGATTGCTTCCTGTGATATTAGCTTGTTAAACTGTTCTTTGTATTTCCTATAAACTGAAAGTTAGGCAGTAGGAGTTTCATTCAGTTCAGGTTAAACATTTTTGGCACGAGTACTTACTTAGTAGGTGATACAATCTTGCATCTCTTTAATCTATTGTTTTCTTTAATTTGTGTCTCTTTGTCTTTAATACCAACTATACACAATGGTAGCCGTCAGTCAACCATCTTGGACTTGGATAGTTGCGGCACTGGACTATCAGCTGTTCTTGGGGATTTTTAGCTAGCCCTTTTTTGCCTTGTCTCTGATATAGTCCCTTGTCCCTGGTATATTCTGTGGTATATTCTTACCCTTCTCTTCTTCCCTGACTTATTTGACATATTCTTATTCTCTTATTTGACATATTACATTGCAGCTATTTTTTGTGACTGTAAGGAGTAGCTCAACTAAACTTTTATTTTAGTCTAAACTCTCCATACTCAGCTTTACTCAGGCTTGCCTTCTGGTCCCATGAAGAATGACTAGAGATGAGAGAGGCCCAGATTGGCCTTATCATCCTTGGGTCGTTCTGGAAATCATGGTTGGTTAGGACATCAAAAGTGGGAAGAAGTTAGAGGAAAGGTTAAATGCAACATAGTTTTCCCTCAGGATGTGGATCTTTTGTTGGTTATTTCCGATATCCTATGGTGAATGGCCTTAGTGAGTGCTTTCTTTTGTGAACACTGTAATGCTTGCTAACATAGTGAGGGAGCGTGTTGGCGATGGAGAGAGCTGATAAGGAGATGAATAGGTCAGATGTTGGATTATGTTCTTTTTTTTTTTTTTTAAACTTTTTTTTAACTTTATTTATTTTTTTCCCCCAAAGCCCCAGTAGATAGTTGTATGTCATAGCTGCACGTCCTTCTAGTTGCTGTATGTGGGACGTGGCCTCAGCACGGCCGGAGAAGCGGTGCATCGGTATGAGCCCAGGATCCGAACCCGGGCCGCCAGCAGCGGAGTGCGCACACTTAACCGCTAAGCCATGGAGCCGCCCTGGATTATGTTCTTTGAGGAGGGGAGGAAGATGGTCTCTTATAATTTAGGGGCATAAGTAACTGTGGAATTTCTGACCTGGTCTTCCTTATATTGCTTTACTGTATGAGTTATCACTAGGAGTAGGAAAAGTGGTTACTGGAAAAAGTCATCTATAATAACAGATTTTAACTGATATCAGGAGCTGTATTTATTCATCACATTTCTTGTTTTGCATACTTTGGACCATCGTTTGGTTAAGGATATTGTTTTTTGTTTGGAAAGATTTCCTCACTACCATTCCATGGAGTCTTTTCATACAGAAGGTCTCAGTGTAAATACATCCTTTGTCTGGGTTGCAGATATTTTTATTGCTATTATAGCTCAGTTTGGAATGGTTCTTATTTTCAAATTATTACTGATTTTCTTTTTTGGGGAAATTATGTCATATAGAAATAAGACAAATATTTGTAACATGGGGATTATTTTTTGTATGTCTCTGTTATGAAAAGATTGTTTTTGAAGTAATCATATTCCATTTATTTTAAATTTCACTTTTTAACATCTGAAATCAGGGTATGTCTTCCAATTAATTGATGGTGTGTTGGTTAATTGGCAGAGTTTTTCATTCTTAGCCGTACAAGTAATGGCACATCTTAACAATTAGTGACATCTTGAATTTGATGAAATATAGCAGTTTACAGTTGAGATTAATCATGGGTTAACCCCAGAAACACTGAGGTAGTGTTGAGATTGGTAGACTGAGTTGAGTAGCACTGAGAAAGACAGACATAGAATATTTGTTCTATGTCTCTCTCTTTTTAAAGGCTTTTTCATATTCTCATCTCAATCTTGAGAAAAGGATCAGAAGATTGTAAGGCTTTAAACTAAACATAATAATGAACACTCTCAATATCTAGGCTTCATTAAAAGGCCTAAGGGGAGTCCTAAACTGAAGTGAATGTTCCTGTCTTTTCACAACTAGAGGCTTTACAGAATTTGCCCTTTGCCCTCTCCTCAATCTATGTTCTCCCTCAAAGATTTTATTCTCTGTAGCTTTCATCTCTAACCTCTAATTGTTTTCTTCATGTTCTTCTCTTTCTCCCTTGGCTGTTTTGAGTTAGTCTTCTTTATTTATTTACTTATTTTTTTAATTAATACTTTTTTGGGGAGCAGTTTTAGGTTTACAGAAAAATGAGTGGAATGTACAGAGTTCTCATATATGCTGCCTCACCAAGTGTCCCCTGTTGTTAACATCTTGCATTATGTTTGTTATAATTGATGAGCCAATATTGATACATTATTAATAACTGAAATCCATGGGTTACATTAGGTTTATTCTTTGTGCTGTACATTCTGTGCGTTTTCAGAAATGTACAATGACATCTTATCTGCCATTATAGTATCATACAGAATGGTTTCACTGCCCTAAAAATCTCCTGTGCACTATTTATTCATCCCTTCCTTTTCCTCCCCCCTCCAATCCCTGGCAACCACTGGTCTTTTTATTGTCTCCATAATTTGCCTTTTTAAGAATGTTTTATTGTTGGAATCATACAGTATGTAGCTTTTTCAGATTGGGTTCTTTTGCTTAGCAATATTCTTTTAAGGTTCTTCAATGTCTTCTTGTGGCTTGATAGTGCATTGCTTTTTATTGATGAATAATATTCTATTGTATGGTTGTACCAGTTTGTTTATCCATTTATCTGTTGAAGGACATCTTGGTTACTTCCAAGTTTTGGCCATTGTGAGTAACAAGTTAGCTTTTTGTAAAACACAAATATGATCTAAATGATCACCCATAAAAAAAAGTTGAGCTAATTCAATATCTTGAGCCTTAAAGAATGATAACTCTTTTTACCTTTGTGTCAAAAATTTCTAATTGAGTAGTCGGGTCATAACAATGTTCAATAAATGTGTATAGATGATTGAATATGAAAAAAGGAAGGATGGATAGAAGAGAAGAAGGAGGGGAAAAGATTATATTGTAAATCAGGATAATTTTTGGAAAATGAGATTGTCTAGAAATTCAGCTGGAAATTCAAATGGGAAGCAAGATGTTCGGGGCTCTGAGTTCTACCATTAGATTGAATACACTGTGGAACAAAAGTGTCAGTAAGCTGGCCTAGAAACCAGGCCATTAGGCCCGTCTCACTTTGTGAGCAGTGGAGTGATAGGAAAAAATTAGGGTTTATTTTTTGGAAAATAGTGAAAGAACAGAAGGCAAGTTTTATAAAATAGGGAAATGGCCAGTTGATGATCATAGAGTGGAGGTTAGATATTGACATCAGGAAAATAATTGCCCAAAATCTATGGGTAGTGGTCTTTATTTTGTGTTCTTGAGTTACATTTTCTATTTAATAAAAATATTACTAATGTGAGAAGTTATTTACTTACTGGATTTAGGACTCACTGAATATTTTGGCTTATAGTTTTGTGGAATCTAAGGAATATAGAGATTAATGAGCTGTATATTAATGACTATTTGAATGTCTAAAATATTTTTGTTGTAGAAATGCTATTTAAGAAATTTGAAATAGGGGTATGCCCCTAAGGGTCAGCAACCAGCTGGAAATCGTGGAACTTCTCAACTCTAGTCCTGATTGAAATAGAGACGTACAACTGTCAAGTGATGTTACCGTAATGCCTTTGTGGTTTACTTCATTTGTTAGGAAGTTCAGTAATCCTATGTATTTCATAGGGCTAAACATTAACCTGTTTTGAGTGCCACATGCTAATATTTTAGAGAAAACAAAGATGAATGAAACCACTGCCTCTGCTTAGATAGAGCATACACATGAAATGTGGAAAAAATAACGAGGAAGGAGGAAAATGCAAGTAAGGTTATGCGAAATGCTCTTAAGAGTTTTAAAGAAGGGTGGTATTATTTTTAGTTGTGGTGAGCCAAGAAGTTTGTAGGGAGTCCTTGACATTTGAGTTTTACCCTTAAAACTAGTTAAGATTTGAATTTGTGGATATGAGAGAGACTGCATTCTAGGAAGCAATTTATGTTCATTGACAAGAATTTGGGAAAGTATATGTAAGGCTGGAAAGGTAATTAGGGTCAGATTATGGAAAGCCGTTAAAGCCAGGGTATAAGGACATTTTTTATTAGTTAAGTAAATATAGGAAATAGTTTTCTGGGGCATGAATGAGGAGCTAGTAATATTAGAAAGGAAAAAAAGAAGTTTTTTCTTCCTAATTCTTATCATTTGTTGATTTGTTTATAAAGTATTTTAGAATTAATTTTGTATCCTTAAAATATATGCATTTTAATATATACATCTTATTATAGCTTCCAGTGCTGTTATAAGCCAAAGTATGTTCCCTGAAATGCCATACACAAAAAAACCTGATGTAAGTTGGCTGTCACGCTTGTGCCCTACATCAGCATTATAAAGATATTCTACTGTAATTATAAGCAGTATTTACCAAAATATCTTATGAATTTATAGCTTTATTGATATGCTGAGGTTTTCTTGTTCTTGAAATGAATCTTTAATATACTTACCTTGCACCCATTTTAAACTAGGTTGTTTTCTTTTTAAAAATAATATTTGCTTTCTTTGTTATAGAACTGTGGCTGCTGAAGTTAGGAAGCAGATCTCTGGACAATACAGTGGTTCTCCACAACTGCTGAAAAACCTCAACATTGTTGGCAATATATCCCATCATACCACAGTAAGTAGCATATTTAAAATATGGTACTTTACTGGTGTATTACTGACTAGGCCATGAAAAAATAGTGGAAAGATAAAAGCCAATAGATTGGATTCCATCACTAGTCTCATAGCTTTATTTGTTGTTACCTCACTCTTTCCTGAAATCTGAGTCGGGGAGAGTGTTAGGAGGTGTTATAGAAGTGTTGATTTCCTAGTTAACTCTGAAATTTTACATTCAGGATTTTATCAACTCTGGAATTTTACTAGAACTTCTCAGACCCAAGGTGATTCATTATATGGAAATTTCAGAATCTGTTCTAGAAATAAGTACTGAAGTAAATATTAAATAGTTATGTGAATTTGTAGTATTATCTGACCCCTTTAATAGAAAGGAATATATAATTAGTGAATCATTACTTTGCCAGGTACTGTATCAGAGACGTAAATACATGTTTTCTTGTTAAAGAAGCTGGCATGAAGATAATCAATTTTGATAAAAAAATTATTTATTATATATAGTAGGAATATGAATTAAAAATATATTGCCATTTGTCAAAAACTAAAAAAGTAATAAAGAGTGACTTGGGTTATATATTAACACTTTCCATTTGGCTATGAAAGGGTACCAATCATTGAACAAACATGGTATGCTAGAGCATAATTTGATTGGCTTGTAATGACATGTTTATGCTATTAAATTTTAAAACATGGAGTTTACTTTTTTTTTTCGTGAGGATGATTGGCCCTGTGCTAACGCCTGTTGCCAATCTTCCTCTTTTTCTTTTTTCTCCCCAAGGCCCCCAGTGCATAGTTGTGTATCATAGTTGTAGAGTTATAGCTCTTCTATGTGGAATGCCGCCTCAGCGTGGCTTGATGAGTGGTGAGTAGGTCCGTGCCAAAGATCCCAACCAGCGAACCCCAGGCCACTGAAGTGGAACGCACGAACTTAACCGCTGTGTCACCGGGCTGGCCCCTGGAGTTTACTTTTAATAGCAGTAATGTGCTGATTGGAGAAATTTTAGAATATATGGATTTCTGGGTGATTTCAGTGTAAATGGAGATGATCCTTGTAATCCCCTCTCAGTGTCCTGAACTCCTCTACTGATGTCTTGCACCCTGTACTACACTTCAACTCTTCACTTCCATAGTAATACCCTTGATTGAGTCATTATGAATAACTGTAACCCCTCTGCAATCTGAGTTTTATGCTTCCTACTTTCTGACTACCACCTCTTATCTTTCTTGCTCTCTTGTTGTGGTGGCCTGACTCCAGCTGTCATTCAGCCCCACCAGGACCTAGAATCCATGATCATACTAACTTTTTCCTATTCCTTACTCATTGATGTTCTCTTTTCTTACCTTACCAAACTTAAATTATTTGTTCATCATTGTAGTTACTCTCTTCCTTATACCCTTGACTTCCTTAACTTCCTCTCATGTCATTGTACCCCTTGGTTCAACTTCAGTGCTGTTTAAATCCAACTCTCTGCTTACTTCATACCTGCACTTGTGCAGCTGAATGTGGCTGGAGAAAAACACACAATCCCATTGACTGGTCTGACTTTAAATTTATGACCACTAACTCATGAAGGCTTTAATATTGCCAGGCAAACATTATATTTTCCTAGTCCATTCATTATCCTATTACTTTAGTTGACTTATTTCATGCCTCGTCTTTCCTTAAATCCCTAATTGCTCTTCCCGATGTTCACTCTTAGGATGACTTGACTTCCTATTTCACTGAATAAATTGAAGCAGTCAGAAGAGAACTTCCACATACTCCTACCACCATGTGTATTCACCTACTGTCATCTGTACCCATATAGTCTACCTGTTTACCAGTTACTATAGATGAACCACTAGTGAACAAGTGGAGGGATTAGCTAATCCCAACTTCTGTCAGTTACTCAAATACAGTACTTTGGTATTCTCCCCTTTCTTTTATATTGTTATTTTTTTTCCTCTCTGTTTACTGGATCATTTCCATCAGTGTACAGATATGCTGTTATTTCTCCCATTTGAAAAAATCCTGCTTTTTTGCCCCCATTTTCCACCAGTCTCCAACCTCTAGTGTTTCTTTGCTCTTCTGTGCAACAAAATCCCTTCAAAGGGTTGTCACAGCTTGCTGACTTCAGTTTTTCCTCTTGTATTCTCTCTGAAAAAATTCTTTTAAAATTATGAGAATCTTTAAACATAATGGAAATAGAAAGACTAGTATAAACTTTGACACTTTCTTACTTAACCACAATGCTGTTAACACATTTAACAAAAATTAACAGTAATTCTTGGTATCGTCTAATATCCAGTGTGTGTTAAATTTCCTTGATTATCTCATAAATATCTTTTTTACTTCGTTTATTTAAATTGAGATCCAAACAAAATCCACAGATGGATTTTGACTGAGTTAAAAACAAACAAGAAAAAAACTAGAACAGTTTCTTCCTCCCCCAGCTTTTAACTTTGTTTTTATGCCATTGACTTGTTGAGGAAATTGAATTAGTTGTCTTATAGAATTCCCTGCCTTTTCGATTTTATGTTTGCTTCCTTGTAGACTTGTTTCTCTATCTCGTGTATTTCCTGTAACAAAGTAGATTCTGGTTCAACTTTTTTGAAATTTTTTCCTTGTAGACTTGCTTCTTTATCTTCTGTATTTCCTGTAACTGATTAGATTCTGGTTCAACTTTTTTTTTTTTAACATCTTTATTGAGATTTAATTCATATACCGTATGATTTACCCATTTAATTTACAGTTCAATGGATTTAGCATATTCGCAGATATGTATAACTATCACCACAGTCAATTTAGAACATTTTCGTCAAAAAGAAACTCTTTAGCCACCGCCCTTTTAGCCGCCTTCCCCCATCCCAATACATCCACTAATCAAATACCCGAATTTTTGATGGCACACCAGAAAGGACTGAAGGAGATATTAACACTAGACATGTCAGCCAAAATTCCAATGCAGTAATTGCTGAAGTAAGACAATGTGTCATATTGCCTATGAGAGATTGTGTTCTGCTTCACTATTGCTTTAACCCTGCTAACTGCCCAGACACTTTCTTTTATAAAATCATGTTGCAGTCTCCTCCCTTGGGTCAGTAAATACAGACTCTTTCTTTGGAGTCTTGCAAAATAATTGATAGTTGTAAGCAGCTCATCACTACATCCCAAGACCAACCCAGGCAGCTGTCTCTGATGGGCATCAGAGAGAGTGGAGACAGTTGTAGCAAAAATAAATTTGTTTCCTTGATCAAAGTCTAGCTAACACTATACCTAGAAAGCCTGTGGCCTCTGTGACCTCATGTGACCAATGACTTAGAGAGACCTTATCCTCTATATGACTTAGTGTTTTTAAGAGTGTCATAGCTTCCTCCCCTCCCCTAACACTAACTCTTGATATAGTTGTTCATTCTTTGAGGAAAGATTAATTTTGAATTAGACATATGTAAGGACTCTCAGCTTTTGTCATTATTTTGTTGAGTATTTATTTGTGACACTTTGAATCCTGAAAGGTATACTGCCCCAGAAATAGTACCTGGATGGAGAAGCATTGACTTAAAAAGTTTTTAAAAAATGTTCATGTAAAATTATTGTTTGATTGATTGATATTGTGGTAAAATATACATAACATAAAATTTACCATTTTAATCATTTCTAAGTGTGCAATTCAGTGGCATTAACTACATTCACAATATTGTGTACCATCACCACTGTCTACCACCACTATCCATTTCTAGAACTTTTTCATTATCCCAGACTGAACCCCTGTACTGATTAAACAATAACTCCCTATTCCCCGTCTTCCCAATCCCTGGTAGCCTCTATTCTATTTTTTGTCTCTTTTTGTTTATTCTGTGTACCTCATATAAGTGTAATCATACAATATTTGTCATTTTATGTCTGGCTTATTTTACTCAGCATAATATCTTCAAGGTTCATTCAGTTGTAGCATGTGTTAGAATTTCATTCTTTTTTTAAGGCTGAATAATCTGCCATTGTGTGTGTATACCACATTTTGTTTATTCATTCATCTGTTGATGGACATTAGGTTGTTTCCACCTTTTGGCTGTAGATAATAATGCTGCTATGAACGTGAGTGTATAAGTGTCTGAGTCTCTAGTTTCAATTTTTGGGGGTTTATACCTAGAAGTAGAACTAGTAGACCATATGGTAATTCTATGTTTTTTGGTATTTTTTTTCAGAACCACCAAACTGTTTTTCACAGTGGCTGTACTGTTTTACATTCCCACCAGCAATGCACAAGGCTTCCAATTTCTCCATATTCTCTCCTGCACTTGTTATTTTCCATTTTTTTTTTAAATAATAGCCATCATAATGGGTGTGAAGTAGTATCTTGTGTTTTTGATTTGCATTTCCCTCATCCCACAAATTTTGTTATGTTTTATCTTCATATAGTCCAATGTATTTTTAAAATTTTATTTTTTAGACTTCTATGTCTCATGGATTATTTGGAAGTGTGTTGTTTAGTTTCCAGGTGTTTAGAGATTTTCCTGTTATCTTTCTGTTGCTAATTTCTAGTTTGCTTACATTATGGTCAGAGAACATACTCTGTATGATTTCAATTCTTTGAAATTTGTTGAGGTTTATTTTATGGCTCAGGATATGGTCTATCTTGGTATATGTTTTTTGGGCCTTTGAAAAGAGTGTTTATTCTGTTGTCGTTGGGTGGACTGTTCTGTAAATGTCAGTTAGATCCTGTTGGTTGGTGGTGCTGTTGAGTTTTACCATATTCTGGTTGATGTTCTGTCTGGTTGTCTTGCAGTTAGTTGTTGAGAGAGATGTCTTGAAGTCTCCAACTATAATTGTAGATAAGTATGTCTTATTTCTCCTTTCAGTTGTATCAGTTTTTTTTTTTTTTTAATTTTATTTATTTCTTTCCCCCCCCAAAGCCCCAGTAGATAGTTGTATGCCATAGCTGCGCATCCTTCTAGTTGCTGTATGTGGGACGCGGCCTCAGCATGGCTGGAGAAGCGGTGCGTCGGTGCGAGCCCGGGATCCGAACCCAGGCCGCCAGCAGCGGAGCGCACACACTTAACCGCTAAGCCACGGGGCCACCCCTCAGTTGTATCAGTTTTTGCTTCACATAATTTATAGCTCTCTTGTTTAGTACATACACATTTAAAATTGCTCTGTCTTCTTAGTGGATCATACCTGTTATCATCAGGTAATGTCCCTCGTTATCCAGTACTTTTCTTTGCACTACTTTATGTGATATTAGTAGAGCCATTTTTGCTGTCTTTTGATTAATGCATGCATGGCATATCCTTTTCCATCCTTCTATTTTTAACCTCCTTATATTATCTTATTTGAAGTGAGTTTTTTGTATACCATACAGGTAGGTCATGTTTTTAAATCCATTCTGCTAATTTCTTATTTTTTTATTGGTGTATGTAGACGATTTACATTTAATGTTATTATTATTCTACTAGAGCTTTAATCTGCCATTTTATTTTTTGTTTGTTCTGTTTTTTTTTCCTGTGCTTTCTTTTTCCTGCCTTCCTGTGGGTTATCTGAACATTTTTTAGAATTCCATTTTATCTATAGTGTTGTTGAATGCATATCTTTGCTTAGCCTTTTTAGTGGTTGATTAAGGTATCATATATACATAACTTATCACACTACTGGTGTTGACATTTTACCCATTTGAGTGAAGAGTAGAAATCTTATGTCCCTTTATGCTCTAGGTGTTATATTATATATAGACTTCCTCTGACACTGCCCCAGCAGTAAAGGGAAGGGATGCCTTGTTACTGCTACATGGGAGTGGATGTCCAGATTCCCTATGTGGTCTCCACTGACGCTGTGGGGGTGGGGGACTCATTACCTTCCCAGTAGGTATGAAAATCCCAGCTCCTCTGATAACATGCTGGTGGGGAGTGTTGGGATGCCTTGTCACAGCATAGTGAAGTCTAGCTCCCCACGTGGCCTTTGCTGTTGTGGATATGGTGGGACTGTAGTTTTTCACATGATGTTTGGCTGGAGTAGAGTGGTTATTGTCTTAAAGTTTTCTGTTTGCTAGGCTGCCCCTTTCTTGGTCCTTTGGCTGGAGAGAACAGGCTTTTTTTCCCCCCCTGTGTTCCTTGGTGTTTCTGGGTTGTGGACTTCTCTAGCTCCAGGTCTGGAGTATATAAGGAAAAAAGAGATTTTAGGTAACTCACTGTTGTGCCGTTCCTTGGGTTCCGAGGTCTCTGCTGGTCTGCCTTTTTCTCTTCACCTTTCACAATCTTCTTATGTTTATTTTATATATTATGTCTAGGGTTTGTAGTTGTAATTAGTGGGACGAATTGGGAAAAGTATGTCTGCTCCATCTTCACAGAAGCGAAAGTACCTCCTAGTGACTTTTGATGTTGAGCACTTTTTCATGTGGTAACTGTCCATTCTTATATCTTGCCTTGTGAATGCCTTGTCAACTTTTCCCCCTATTTATTTGAGGGATGGTTTGTCTTTTTATTATTGAGATGTAGGACTTTATATATTCTAGATACCAGTCGCTTATTAAATATGTTTTGTAAATGTTTTCTCTTGGTGTGGCTTGCCTATTCATTTTCTTAACTGTCTTTTGATGTATCAGATTTTTCTTTTATGATTATTACTTTTTATGTCGTGTCTAAGAAAACTTTGCCTACTCCTAAATTGTGAAGACATTCTCCTGTTTCCTTCTAGCAGCTTTATAGTTTTAGCATTTGTGTTTATGTCTATGATCCATCTCAATTTAATTTTTGTATATGTTGTGATGTAAGGATTGAGGTTCTTTTTTTTCCCTCATATAGATATCCAATTGTTCCAGCAACAGTGGTTGCAACACATGTTCCTTTCCCTACTGAATTGCTTCTTTCCCTCTATTAAAAACATTGTGATAGTGTATTATGTACTTGATAGAGTAGGTAAGACAGAATGCTTGTGAGAGGAAAACCTATGAGTCTTAGAGCTTGAAGACCCAGTTTTAAATTTTGCTCTATCAGTTTGTGGCTATTTTATTTTCAGACGTTAACTTCTTTGAACACAAAGGCTTTTATTTGTAGAATTGAAATAGTAACTATCTCTAACTTATAGAGCTTGGGGGAGGTTTAAATGAGAAAACATATAATGATAATAATAGCTACTATCTTGAGTGTTTATAATGCGTTAGTCATTCATTATTTTACTTAATATCTTTGAAATGTTGTTGCTCTACCTATTATTAGTTCAGTCTAAAGAAGCATAGGATGAAGCATTTTCTTTTTAGTAACGGATACCTGCACAGTAGGCAGATCTCAGTGTTTTTACCTAATTGAACATCTTGAGAAAAAACATGTTCTTATTTTCATTGGTGCGTAGCTGTATATTTGTCATAAAATCCTTCATAGTTTTGCCTGAGTATTTTTTCTTTCTTGAATTAGACAAGAAGTAGTGTATCTTATTAAAACGTATGATTTCAGCTTGGCTAAGGAATGCCATGAATATTCTATTATTGCTAATAGATGCTTTTAATAGGGTCTGTATGTTATTTTCCTGTGGCTGCTGTAACAAATTACCACAAACTGAGTGGCTTAAAACGTAGGAATTTATTCTTTCACGGTGCTGGAGTCCAAAAGTCTGAAATCCGAATCAGTGGGCAGAAATCAAGGTTTTGGCAAGATTGTACTCCCTTCAGAATTGGTTCCTTGCCTCTTCCAGATTCTGGGGGCCTCTTGTGGCTGCGTCACTTCTATTTTTAAGGCCAGAATCTTCAAATCTGTCTTTGCTGTGTCTTCATATGACTTTCTCCTCTTTGTGCCCCAAATCTCCCTCTGTCTCTATATAAGGATATATATGATTGTATTTAGGACCCACTCAGATAATCTAGGATAATGTCCCTATTTTAAGATACCCTTTTATTTTGTATTTTATTTATTTATTGTTTTGCCGCATAAAGTCCATGGATTGGGATGTGGAGAAATTTGGAGAGCCATTTTTCAGCCTACCACAGTGTGGTAATACATTTTTATTAGGGTAATTGACAGTATCAACAAATAAAGTAAAAGCACTGTTTAGAAACTTAGCAGTAAAAATCCCAAAGATATAAAAAAGAAACCCTCCAATGAACATTTTGTCACTGTAATGTACTATAAAACTGTTACTTATTGTTACTGCTTTTATGTGAAAGGTACAGGCAAAGTCTATGCAAGAAGATTCAAGAGAGTATGACCCAAAGCATAGAGGCGTCCAAGAAGCCAGCACCTTGTCATTTCTTAGGGCGTCGGCTGAATATCTGCTGACATTTTAGACATGACTAGGTTAAAAACATAGTATATTTTAAAAAATATTTTTTTCTTTAAGATTTTAAAATTCTTACATCCACCTCTTCCTTTCTACCCACCTCTCACACCCACCCCTCTTTATAAAGGTGCCCCTTACTGAAGCAGTGGATCCAGTGGATTTGGAAGATTACCTCGTTACTCATCCGTTAGCTATGGATTCTGGGCCTTTAAGGGATTTGATTGAATTCCCTCCAGATGATATTGAAGTTGTTTATAGTCCTAGGGACTGCAGAACCCTTGTTTCAGCTGTACCTGAAGAAAGGTGAGGAGACATTTACCAATTTTTGGTTTAAGTATAACTATGGAAAGGGTACCTTCCATTATTTTATTCAGATCCTATTCCTTATGTGATGTTGTTTCGTAGTATATGAACAAGAACTGCAGCAACCAATTCACAAACAGCACTGCTTTCCTGTCTAAATTACAAATACATTTTCTTTTTTAAAACAGTGAAATGGATCCACATGTTAGAGATTGTATAAGAAGTTATACAGAAGACTGGGCAATTGTGATCAGAAAGTAAGTTGTATGTTTATTATAGTATTTAAAAATACTGAGTAAGATCTATAAATGCACTAAGGTAGATTAATAATAATTATGAGACCAAAAATTCATTTAAGAAATAGCTAAAGAAGCAAAAGAAGAACCTTTGTATATAGATATTTTCTCCTTTGGAGTTCCACGATTACTTTTACTTACTTTCCTTACAATAGGTTTTTGGGGATAGTATTTCTCTATTATCAGAGATCATTAATAACTAGTAATATATAATGATAATGATTTGTAGTCTAATTCTTTTGGGAAATCATGGGTAGATACTGATGAATAATTTGTATTTCTCAAAAAAAATCCAATTTATTGAAATTTAAATAGTGAAGTTAAGTTTAATAGCCAGTTTGCCAGATCAAGCTGTTTGAAAGTTCTCTGCCCTTTATTAACTAACTAAATATTTACAGGTCCTTGGCCTGTACGTCCAATCAGGTAAATATTTGTAAAAAATAATGTTTTGGGGCCGGCCCTGTGGCTTAGCGGTTAAGTGTGCGCGCTCTGCTGCTGGCGGCCCGGGTTCGGATCCCCGGTGCGCACCGACGCACCACTTCTCCGGCCATGCTGAGGCCGCGTCCTACATACAGCAACTAGAAGGATGTGCAACTATGACATACAACTATCTACTGGGGCTTTGGGGGGAAAATAAATAAATAAAACCTTTAAAAAAAAAAGATAATAATGTTTTGTTCTACACAAATTTATTTTTCTAATGGATGGTGTTTTAAATATCAAGTCAGATTAAGAAATAAAATAAAACTACTTTTCCTTTGCTAATTTGCCTAATGAAGAAGGGTCTTCATACTGAAACTTCTTAGCCTTATTTTATTTTTCTAAAGGAAATATAATGACTGAAGTAGTGGAGAAATCTGTTATGACGTTATAGTTTTCAGAAGTGAAGTAGTCTATGCTAAATTGTGCTAGCAGAAGTGATGTATCCGTTGCTTGTTGTTTTGGCCTTGTGGCTGCTGTCTTGTTTCACTGGGTTTAATACTGTGTTGAGCGTCACTCTCGGGGATACTGCTGACATGCTTTTTCGTTTCAGTGTGACCTAATAAAAGCACAGTCTGCTCCCCTTTATAAAGAAGAGCTGTTTTTATGTGCTCAAAATTTTGATTAGTATTTCAATAGCCAGATTTCAGACGTTACTGAAGACTCTGTCAGATAACTCAAAGTCTTTCCCTGTATGCATGTGTGTTGGAAACTTATAATCAGAAATCTTAATAAAAAGAGATTAGTTGCAAAATATATTAACTTCGGAATCATGGAATCTGCTACTTAATTCTAATCATGGGGTTGCCAATCTTGATTTAGGCAAGAGGGTAAGGTAATTAACATTTATGGATGTTTAACTATGTGCTGGGCATTTTATTGGGTACTTTACACTCATCTCGTTTAAGGTTCTAACAGATAAGATAGCTCAGACTCAAGAGTAGTTAGGTTACTTTGAGGTCCCACAGCCAAAAAGTGGGACAGCCAGGATTAGAACCTAGGAGCATCAGATCTAAAACTTATATTTTTTCTATTATACTAGATATTATTTATTATCTGCATTGGTGAATGGAAGACAAAAGGGGTATTTTGGTGGACCAAAAGTTTTAAAATATCCTTGAAAGGCAGAAGATAGATGTGATTGGAACTTAAGAGAAAAACACAGTATAAAGGAATCTAGGAGAAGATATATGCCAAGTTTCAGGAGTGCTGTAAGCTCAGAGGCAGTGAATACAGGCAGTGGAAGGGAGACCTAGGGTAACTATTGGACATTTGGTTACTTTGAAAACCCCTGTGAGCCATGCACACACAGGAGTGGCAGCAGAGGTATCTGTCTTTTTAAGAGCAGTAATTATGGGGACTTGAGCTGATAGCATTAGAGGCCGAGGGTGGGCATACCTTGGAAGAAGAAGGAGCCCTCATACGCAGAAGACTAGGTACTGGCAGACTCTACCTGGCAGCATGATTTGCCTCTTCCTCACAATCACTGGATATGGGCTGGGCTAAGCAGGTACAGTATTTCCAGACAGATATGGGGATACAAATTCAAAAATGAGCATAGAACCCAGAGTTGCCAACTGTTTGATGAAAACCAATGCACTTGAAAGAGAATTATCAAACTACAAGTAAAGGAACTAACAATTTGGGATGTAATTAATAGAACACAGATCAAGACCTCAAAGTGTGATTAATATCCTCAAAGAGATGTGAAAGGATATGATAACCATATAAAAATCAGCTAGTTATCTTTGGTAATTAAAATTTTGTTCAGTGAAAAAATATTAAAAACTCGGCAGATGGGCTTAATGACGGTGGATGTGACTGGAGAGTAGAATAGTAAGCTGTAAAATGAAGCCATAGAATCTTCCATAATTCAGCACAGAAGGATAAAAGGACAGAAAGTATTTCTTTATTCACTCACCAAATACTTATTGAGAGTCTAGTATGTGCCAGCCACTATACTAAGCAATGATGATATAGCAGTCAACAGAACTAACTCCCTGCTCTTGTGGAGCTTATGTTCTAGCTGGGGATGGGGCAGTAGACAGTAAAGAAACACAGATAAATAGATAATAGATATGGTGGAGGTAAGACTCGTGGAGAGAAAAAGTAGGATGAAGGGGAAGGGAGAGCCAAGAAGAGGGGCTGAATGTTCTACTTAGGGTAACTAACCGGAAGAGGCCTTACTGATAACAGGAATTTGAGCCAGGACTTAAAGGAAGTAAGGAAGTGAGCCCTCTGGATATCTGAGGCAGAGTGTGTTAGGCAGAGAGAGAACAGTACAAGCGCAGACTCCATACTGGGAGCATGCTGAAATGTTCAAGGAATAGCAAAGAGGTCTGTATGGCTGGAACAGAATAACTGAGGGCGAGAGTGCCGAGACAGGGTCGTGGAAATGGTGGCGTGTGTCGGGTTGGACGGGTGATTTAGAGCCTTATCATAAACTGCTCGAAGGACAGAATGATAATAGACAAGAGAGTATTGATCATGAATCTTTTCATCCTTCTCAGCTCTCTTGAATTTCATACTGTCTATTTTTTAGGACACGAAGAAGGCAGAATGGTTTATTAGAGCAGCTTAGATATGCAACTTCACAAATTAAGGCACTTTAACCATTTCATGAAAGATTAAAACATCTGCTTCTAAATAATACCTTTCATGTTACTGTATTGAGTACCTTTATTTTAGTTCTTCAAAGAAAAATACTTTCATTTCGTGATTATGCTGTGATGTGAACATCATGTAGCTGCTATTTTAATATCTTTAGCAACAAGACATGATATGAATGATTCATATCAAATGTGATTCATTACTATTTCATAAGTTGACTGATAGCAAGAACCATATCATCCTCTGGTAATCATAATTGTTTTTCTCCAATTAAAATTTTCACCAGTTTGACAATTTATGAGGTGTGGAATAGTAATTTCTCTTGGATCTTAGTGTCTATTTGATGTTTTTGAATGTGAGTTGTTAGGAAAGAAGGTTACATTAAGAGTTGTTCTGCCTAATATATATATTATATAACAAGGTATGTTAATTCAGTAATATATGTATACAGTGGTGTAGATCTTGCTGTTTTTCATGTTAAAAGTCTGCAGCTTTAGGTTAAGATTTTTATATATAATGAAATAACAGCAAAATTTTTTTGGCTTTTTGAAATTTTAAGATTCAATGCTTAATTTTTTTGTCTTTTTAAAATTTACATTATTAGGAATGTAGTATATATTTTCTACTCTCTCATTTTATTCCTTAATCTGGCTTCCCATCCCTTCTTTTTCACTGACCAATTCTCCAAATTGAAAGTACAACTTAAATTATATACACATGGTTGTCATGAAAAAAAGAATATGATTTACTTCTAGAAACTGATAATCTGCTCTTTAGTTGGATTAAAGGAACTTTGAATGAAAGTTTTCTTAAACCTCTGGTTAAATGTTTAACACACTCATAACTGCTGGAATGTATCCTTATTATGTAAAGAAATAATGTAGAGAACAGTTGTTTTATTACATAATAATGATGAAAAAGTGAAAAATTTTCAAAAATTGATATTTATTTAACTATTTTATTTTGAATAGATATCATAAACTGGGAACAGGATTTAATCCCAATACATTAGATAAACAGAAAGAAAGGCAAAAAGGTTTGCCGAAACAGGTCTTTGAGTCTGATGAAGCGCCAGATGGCAACAGCTACCAGGATGAGCAAGTAATACTTTTATTTTTAAATGACTATAAGAAGTTATTTTAAAATAGTTTATTTTTATTCATTAATTAATATATTTACATTTCATGTTTTGCACGACAGGATGATCTTAAAAGACGTTCAATGTCAATAGATGATACTCCAAGGGGTAGCTGGGCCTGCAGTATTTTTGACTTGAAAAATTCACTTCCCGATGCCCTGCTTCCCAGTTTACTTGATCGAACTCCAAATGAAGAAATAGACCGTCAGAATGATGACCAGAGGAAATCAAACCGTCACAAGGAACTCTTCGCTTTGCATCCCTCACCAGATGAGGTATAGATATTTGGATATAAAGAAGCAAATGATTATTAAGATAGATATTTTGGGAGTATGAATTTTGTGTAGTATTATAATAATGTAGGGAATAAAACTTAACCAAAACATTGCTATAATTTTTGTAATTGAAGTATGCTTTTTATTCTAGTGAAGTTATTATTCTTAGTGAGTAACTTGTGTGAATTGAGCACACTTATGATCTCATGACTGCTGTTTGAGGATAAATAGGTCGTTCTTTTCTATGTTCAAGTGTGAAGACTACAAGTATTAGATTAATAAAATAAATTCTTAAAAAAATAAATTGTGAAGAGTTGAAATATGATAAGCATGTTCAATTTGGTGTTGCTTGTCAATTTGTAAGCATGTTCAATTTGGTGTTGCTTGTCAATTTGTAGGAAGAACCGATAGAACGACTTGGTGTTCCTGATGTGCCCAAAGAACATTTTGGTCAAAGACTTCTTGTAAAATGTTTATCACTCAAGTGAGTATTTATTTTGTTTATTGTATAACTTTTATTTTCCTGAATAATATTTTGAGTACTAGTGTAGCAAAATCCTAGTAGATTTTACACTCGTATTTGTATCCTTTTGAGAAGTATTGTTCTTCTATACATGATTTTAAATGCTTAGTAGCATTTAAAATTATGTATGAAGCTGAGCTTTAGAGCATTTTTGGCTCACAGGTCAAGATGACTCTGCTATAGCTATACAGTTAGTCTTAAAACTTGAAAAAACATGCACATTTTGAAATCTCTGGTATTTACCAGACACTGTTCTTGGCTTAGGGAATATAAAGACAAAGTATCTTTTTCCTTAAAGAGTTGATTTTATATTTGTTACATAGTAAGCTGTGGTTTTTTGAAGATTTTGAGGTATATATTTTTTTCCTTCTTTAAAAAAGTTAGATGACTTCTGACCTAATATCATTGAAGTGATGTATCTTACTTACATTGATATTCTGCTTCACAAAGTACTTTCTCTTATTTTATCTCGTGTTGTCTTCAGAGTAATGCTATAAGGTAGATATAATTTTCTTCATTTTACAATGAAAAAGTCAGAGTTCAAAAGCGTTAGCAGAAGTTAACTGACATGCTCATTATTATGCAACCAGTAACTGAAAAACAAACTCTATGCTCTTTTCATTATATCTTGTTAATATTATAGTTAATTGTTAGTTCTGACTTATGATAAAAGAAGTTTTAATTCATAGAGTTTTCTAAAAGAAGTAACTCATATGGATAGACCTCTTCTATGTATAATGTAGGCGGTTTTCTTCCTTTGAAAGCTAAGGCTTATATATTTAGTTAGATTTATCTGGAAACCTGTTAGATTTAGTGCATTGAATCTTTTGAACATCTGGACACCTAACATCAGTTCTTACTTAAATCTTTTTTGTTTGTTTAACAGCTTTATTACAATATGATTTACATATCATAAAATTTATGCTTTCAAAGTGTACGAGTCATTGGTTTTTAGTATATTCACAGAGTTGTGCAACTATCACTACTATCTAATTTCAGAACATATTCATCACCCCCAGAAAGAAACTCCATACCTGTTATTAGTCAGCTCAGGCTGCCATAACAAAATACCATATACTGGGTGGCTTAAATGACAGAATTTATTTTCTCACAGTTCTAGAGACTGGAAGTTGAAGATCAAGGTGCTGGGATTGGTTTCTGGTGAGGCCTCTCTGCCTGGCTTGCAGACAGACAACCTTCCTGCTGTGTCCCTACATGGCCTTTCCTTTGTTCCTGCATGGAGAGAGAGGTCTCTGGTGTCTTTTCCTCTTTTTATAAAGACACCAGTCCTATGGATTAGGGCGGCACACTTGTGATCTCATTTAACCTTAATTGCCTCCTTAAAGGCTCTATCTCTAAACCTAGTCACATTAGGGGTTAGGTCTTCAACATATGAATTTGGCAGAGGACATAATTCAGTCCATAACAATACCCATTAGCAGTCAATCCCTCCTGGCAACCACTCATTTGCTTTCTGTTTCTGTTGAGTTTACCTATTCTGCATAATTCATATGGATGGAATTATACAATACGTGGCCCTTTGTGTCTGGCTTCTTTCACAAAGCATAATGTTTTCAAGGTTTATTTATGTTCTAGCATGTATATTCATACTTCATTCCTTTATATGACTGAATGATATTCCATTGTGTGCACCCCGCATTTTGTTTATCCATTCATCAGTTGATGAACATTTGGGTTGTTTCCACTTTTTAAAAAATAACAGAGCCAGCCCTGATAGCCTAGTGGTTAAAGTTCGGTGCTCTGACCACTTCAGTGGACAGGGTTCAGTTCCCAGGTGCGAAACCACACCACTTGTCTCTCAGTAGTCATGGTGTGGTGGCGGCTCACGTAGAAGAACTGGAAGGACTTACAACTAGAATATACAGCTATGTACTGGGGCTTTGGGGAGGGAAAAAAAAGAGGAAGATTGGCAAAAGGTGTTAGCTCAGGGTAAATCTTTCCCAGCAGGAAAAAAAAATAACAGCTTTATTGAGATATAATTCACATATCATGCATTTCGCCCAGGGTATACCCAGTATACAGTTCACCAGTGAATTCACCCAGTTTACCCAGTGTACAATTCAGTGGGTTTTACTGTAATCACAGATTTGTGCAACTCTCATTACAGTCAATTTTAGAACATGTTCATCATCCTAAAAAGAAATCCCATACCCATTAGTAGTCACTCTGTTTTCCCCATTTCCTCCAGCCCTAGGCAGCCACCAATCTACATTCTGTCTATATAGATTTGCTTATTCTGGTCATTTCCTACAAATGGAATCATACAACATGTGGCTCTTATTTTATGGCTTCTTTCACTTAGTATAATGTTTTCAGGTTTTATCTGTGTTGTAGTGTGTGTCAGTACTTCACTTCTTTTTATGACTGAGTGATATCCCGTTGGATGGGTACACCACGTTTTGTTTATCCATTCATAAGTTGATGACTATTTGGGTTGTTTCCACTTTTTAACTATTATGAATCATGTTGCTAGTACATTTATGTACAAGTTTTTGTACATATATATGTTTTCATTGCTCTGGAGTATATACCGAGGATTGGAGTTGTGGTTGATATGGTAACTCTATGTTTAAATATTGGAGGAACTGCCAGACAGTTTTCCAAAGCAGCTGCATCATTTTACATTCCTACAGCCAGTGCAAGCCTTCTAATGTCTCCTCGTTCTTACCAGCACTCTTTGTTGTCTTTTTGATCATAGCCATCCTAGTGAATGTGAAGTGGTATCTCATTGTGGTTTTACTTATGATCTTCTTGACTAATAAAGTTACAAGTTTATTGTTTCTGTCTTAGAGAAATAAAATATAGCATGATTTTTCACATTATTCTATGTTCTTTAGCTTTAGTTTGGTCATCTCTTGTTAAAAATTCTGAACTAAGAATTATATATCTGATTTCTCTATGATAAGAGAAATCCAAGTTTAAGGTAAGGAAGAAGTTGGTCACATTGTAATTTCAGAAAAAGTCAGAAATGGTAGTTTTATTTTAGTCAGTTGTAGAAACTGATACATTTTTGAAAATAATTTCTCTTACATTTTGTTCTCCAAGAAAAGCCTTCTTTATCCTTCGTGAAAAAATTGTTTCTGATATTGAGAAAACTGTTATTCAGCAATACAGTGGTCTAGACATGCAGGGAAACCCTACCCAGGCATGGTCAGCTGATATAAAACTAACAATTTCTTGGAAGCCTAGAAAAGCTAGGAAATGATTCCACAGGGGTAAGCACTCCGTAACTAATTTCTACATTAGGACTATTGTCCATCCCTGGTTTTAATGGACTACACCAGGGAAAGAGCTTGGCACTCATGCAGGTGGAAACAGACCCTTGCGTAAGTGCCTAGCACCAGATTTCACAGGAGTAATATTCTTTTTTTTTTTTTTAATTTTTTACTTATTTGTTCCCCCAAAGCCCCAGTAGATAGTTGTATGTCATAGCTGCACATCCTTCTAGTTGCTGTATGTGGGACGCAGCCTCAGCATGGCTGGAGAAGCGGTGCATCGGTGCATGCCCGGGATCTGAACCCGGGCCGCCAGCAGCGGAGCGCGTGAACTCAACCGCTAAGCCACGAGGCTGGCCCAGGAGTAATATTCTAAGTGGTAGAGAGATTTGTCCATTACAACTTGGGCTGTAGAGGGGAGAAAGTCAGATAGGAAACAGGAAAAAAAACAAAAAAAAGAGAAAACTCCTCTAAGAATTCATAGCCATGAGCTTGCGCACTATTTGTGTGGCTCAAAACACTCCAAGTCAAAAATTTAGTTTCAAGTGGTTTCAGATTTGTAGTGATACCATTATCGGCCAAAATTGACTTTGTCATAATAGAGGGTCAACACATTGATAAAATGTTCAAAACTGTATTATCACAATTGTATGTAAATAAACACCCCACTAAATAAAAGAAAAGCCTGCAGTAAATAAGGCATATTTTATCAGTAGTGTTTTTTTGTAGGGCTTTGGGTGATTAAAAATTGCCTTTTCTTGGGCCAGCCCAGTGGCGCGGCAGTTAAGTGTGCGTGCTTGGCTTGGCAGCCCGGGTTCGCAGGTTCGGATCCCGGGTGCGTGCTGATGCTTGTCAAGCCGTGCTGTGGCGGCGTCCCATATAAAGTAGAGGAAGACGGGCACGGATGTTAGCCTAGGGCCAATCTCCCTCAGAAAAAAGAGGAGGATTGGCGTTGGATGTTAGCTTAGGGCCAATCTCCCTCAGAAAAAAGAGGAGGACTGGCTTTGGATGTTAGCTTAGGGCTAATCTTCCTCACACACAAAAGTTGCTTTTTCTTTGATGTTTTTTGTATTCTTAACATTTTAAATAAATGAGCACTTATAGTGAAGAAAAACGCTTTTTCTGCAGTTTATTAGCCACTGAGTATCTGGTACTCAGATAGCATTGCTTTAAACTCAAACATGTGTATGTTTGGTTGTATGGGAATAATGTGGTATACTTTTTTCTGAAGTTTCTAACTCAGATTGTATAACTAAAGGCATGAGGAATATACATGTAAGAAGAGAAAAGAAAATAAAAATCACATATACAACCTTGGCAGTCCCTTTGTGTAATGGAAGAGCCTTTTGAAACATAAAAAAAAAATCAAATGATGTGTCTAATTTAAAAAATTCTTTTTGTGTATTAATAGCTTTTCTTAATGTGGAGCACAGTGGAATTATGTTAGTTTCTTCAGGTTGTTTTCTCTATGTTTCCAGCCTTTGTTCACCATACTAATAATATGGATCTTTAAATACTTCCAAGAATATTATAGAGAAAGTTCTTATACAGGAATTTTATGGTGCTAAATTACAAATTGAGATACTATTTTTCTGAATTAGCAATGAACATTTCTCTTACCTTTGATCCATTTTTGCTTATTTCCAGCTGAATGTAAAATTTTTATGAAAATACAAAGGGTCAAAAGGAGGCAAGGCAGTTGTGAAGCACTTTACAAAAAAAAGCAGATATCAAGACTTAGTAGGAAGCTCCATAATAAAGACAGTATAGTATTGGTCTGCAATTAGACAAATAGACCAATGGCATTGAGCTAGAAATAGACCTACATGTTTATGGATTTTTGATTTACAATACAAGTGTCATCACAGACAGTGGAGAGAAGGTAGTCTTTTCAATAGATTGTAGGGACAGTTGGGTGTCTGCTTCTCTCTACCCCCTCTTCCCTCTTCGCTTTCTCTCTCTCTCTCTGCCATACAGGGGGCGAAGATATTTCCAACTCATGCACTTGACCAAGTGCTCATATCCAGAATACGTAAAGAATTATAAATTGATGAGGTCAAACAATAAATAGAAGAATGGGCCAAAAGAGGCTATCTAGGTGGTCAATAAACATGAAGAGATGCATATTAAAAATCCAATGTGATACCACTTACCCACTGAAGTGGCAAAATCAAAAAGACTGACAGTTTCAAATGTTATAGAGGATGCAGAGTAGGCCTTGGAGAGCTGACTCTTGTAGACCGTATCACCAAGATCCCTCTTCTGTTGGCTTTTGATTGGGTTCTGCTAGGAGAGGCATCAGCAGGAAGTCACAGAGTGGAAGAGAGTGAGACCAGGTTCTGATATTTATTTCCCTTACTCATTCCCTGCTAGGTCAGGGAATGGATTGGTTGCCTCTTTCTCCCCAATGTCACAGTTTCTGTGAAGTGCCCTCTTTCTCTTCCTCTCTATTCTTTCTAGGTTTTGGTTACCACTTCCACGTTCTCCTTTAGGTCAAGGGTTGCTAATGACTCTCTGCTGTTGCTGTCCCCAGGGAATTGCACTCTTGTAGTTGTTTTCTCTAGATCGTATCCAAATCTTTGTAAACAGTCTTTTATTAAACTCTTAGCCCGACGCAAACATGTTTGTCTCCTGTAAGGACTTTGACTGATGCTCTTGTGATACAATAATGAGTACTATTGACACTTTGTCTGGCTAGTTCTTTGTTGTCAGGGGCTCTGCTATGCAATATAGAATGTTTAGCCACATCCCTGACTTCTGCTCACTAAATGCCAGTAATACTCCTGCGGTAATGGTAACCAAAAAATGTCTTCAGACATTGCCAGGTGTCTCTTTGGGGGGAAATTGTCCTTGGTTGAGAACCACTACTCTGGAGTTTTAGTTAACCTCACATTACATATTATTTCATTTGGTGAATATTTACTGAATGTTTACTATATGTAAGTCATTATTCTTGGAAGTGAATTAGATACCTCAACTTAAGCATGCAGTTATCAAATAAATTTTGACATATTCATATAATAAAAACTACTATGCCAGGGGGCCGGCCCTGTGGTGTAGTGGTTAAGTGTGCATGCTCTGCTGCTGGTGGCCTGGCGTTCGGATCCCGGGCGCCCACCGACACACTGCTTGTCATGCTGTGGCGGTGTCCCACGTAAAGTGGAGGAAGATTGGCGGGGATATTAGCTCAGGGCCAGTCTTCCTCAGCAAAAAGAGGAGGATTGGCATGGATGTTAACTCAGGGCTGATCTTCCTCACACACAAACACACACAAAAACTACTATGCCAGCATTAAAAATGATGGTGAGATTAATATTTATGGCATGGAAATACATCCATAAAATATTAAGTTAAAAAAGCAGACTACAAAATATTATGTATACAGTGACTTTTTTTGTTGTTGAGGAAGATTTGCCCTGAGCTAACATCTGTGCCAGTCTTCCTCTATTTTGTATGTGGGTCATCACCACAGCATGGCTAATGGGTGCTGTAAGTCCACACCTGGGATCCACACTCACGAACCCGGGCTGTCGAAGCAGAGCCTGCTGAACTTAACCACTACGCCACAGGGCTGGCCCCTACGGTGACATTTTTTATTTTAAAAGATAATCCATTTAACAAGTGCATTTATTTATACATAGAAGAAAGTGTGGATGGATAGGCACTGAACTCTTAATTATGATTCTCTCCATGTGGTGGAATTTTGGATGCGTCTGTTTTCCCCTGAATATTTTTATGTATCTCCTAAGTTTTTTATGTTGAATATATGCTTTATAATCTGAAAAAGAAAACATTATGTCTTCATTTTTAAAGTTTATTTAAAATCTAAAATATCCATGTACATAAATAATCAGATTATAGGTTAGAAAGTGATTAGTGCCACAAAATGGACATAAAATGCCATGAGCTTTTAGGCAGTCTGAGATTACGTGTAGCTGGAGAACTTAAGGAGGCTTACCCAGAGCGGGTAGTAGTTGATTTAGACTGTGAAAGATATACAGGATGTGTGTTTCAGGAAGAAGGGACAGTGTAGATGGCGTAGCACTGATGTAGAAAAGTGCAAGATACTGAGAATTTAATTTTGGACTGAGAATTTCTCTACAACTATGTATTTTATCTTTATTTTTAAACTACTTCATCGTTTTTCTTCCTAAAGGTTTGAGATTGAAATTGAACCCATTTTTGCAAGTTTGGCTTTATATGATGTCAAGGAAAAGAAAAAGGTAAGGTTATATAATTTGAACAGTCTTCTGTCACAATCATAGGTTTCAGAAACCTGATTTTAAGTTGTTTTATAAAATAAGTAATGATTTTTTGAGAATTATTCAACATGGATCTTTTAAAAAGTAAATAGAAATATAATTTAAGACTTGTTAAATATTTTCTTACTATGAAATAGTTTAGTTGATACCTAGTTTTTATTTCATTGAAAGAGTTCCAGAAGCAAGTGGCAGAAGCAACTTTCTTTTAATTTAAGAAATAGAAGAGATAATATAAGAGCATCTTAGGCAAATGATGTATCAAAGATTAGAATGATGATGATAGTGAATTTTTGTTGATGTAATTTTCAGATTCTCACTAAATAAAAGATTGTTTATGTATATTTTAAATAGTCTGTCTTAAATGCTGCTGTTAGTTTTACCATCATATCTTTATTACACTTAAGAGTTTATAGGGCTTCTCATACAGCATTTCTTAATTTAAATTCTAAGCCTAATGTGTAGTGGAAACGTGAGGTGCCGTCAGTGACTTTTGCTGTCAGCATATTATGGTTTTCTGCCATGGAACTCTGCCCCAGCATCTTGTATTAGCTAAATCAAAACTGATGAGATATTGTTCATATAATTTTTTAAGGACTCAATTTGAGGTAATTCATCTCAATAATTTCTTTGCATACTTTATTAGATGTTATATTTCTAATCAAAACAGTTTGGGATATGGTTCTTTAGAATATGTTTATTATATTATATTTCCCAAGTACTTGGTACATTCCTTTTGCTTTGATGTTGACAGGTAAAGATTGGTCAGGGAAATATATGTTAAACTGTATGTTATGTTATAATGTTTTAATGTCTATAGCATTTTAAGTCTGGGTATATATGATTTTTGAGTTTTTGTAAAATGTACAAATTTAAAAATTTAATATATGAATGTATTTTTTAGATTTCAGAAAACTTTTATTTTGACCTTAATTCTGAGCAGATGAAAGGATTGTTACGTCCACATGTACCACCTGCTGCCATTACCACCCTGGCAAGATCAGCTATTTTTTCTATCACTTATCCTTCCCAAGATGTTTTTCTTGTAATAAAGGTGAGAATGATGTTAAATATATTTGTTTATTTGTGTAGTGTCTGTATACTTGTCTCCCTATCAATATTGCACGCTTTTTAAGGGCAAGGATTTTACTTTTACTTATTTTTTCATCTTAATGTTTCTTATCACAATATTGGACATAGACTATAGATGCTCCCGAAGTTTTTCTTGAGTGGGGAACTGTATTAGAGTTCTCCAGAGAAACAGACCAACAGGCTGGGGAGACACACACACACACACACACACACACGAATTGGCTCATGATTGTGAGGGCTGGTAAATCTGAACTCTGTAGGGCAGGCTGGCAAGCTGGAAGTTCAGGTAAGAGTTGATATGTGGTCTTGAGTCTGAATTTTGCAGAGCAGCGTACTGGAAACTTGGCAGGTTTCTGTGTGGTAGTCTTGAGGATTCTGTCTTTGAGGAACCTCAGTCTTTGCTCTTCAGGCCGTCAACTAATTGGATGAGGTCCACCTGCGTTATGTCAGGATAATCTGCTCTACTCAAAGTCTACTGATTTAAATGTTAATCGCCTCTAAAATATACCTTCACAGCAACATCTAGACTGGTATTTGATCAAACAACTCAGCCCTATATCCTAGCCAAATTGACCTATAAAATTAATCATCACAGGAGCTGTATTATAGTTTTATCACTCAGTTCCTAAATGTTATAAATACTAAAATCGAAATCTTTGAGATCATGGAGCATTATGATTTGACTGTCAGCCAATTAAGAATAAGGATCACAAATATCTAAAATGTGAATATTACTAAGCTACTTAGCTTAGGGCAACTTAAAAGAATAATTTATTAACTTGACTTTGACTTGAGAGTAGCCTAAAATATATTCCTTAATCATTTTGTCTTTATTTGTATAAAATTATCATTAAAAGGTAATGAATTTTATAATGAGCTTTTAAAGTGGATTGTCGTGAAATGAATCCTATTTACCCACAGGAATAATGTCCTAATTTGTGGACACATTCCTATGAATTCATGTTAAAATAAATCTTAGTTATAATGAACAGTCCTACAAGCAAAGATTTAGCAGCAGTGGTCTTCAGAAACTCACTTGAAGAGTAAAGTTAAGTTCTAGATATTAATGAAATTGGCAAACATGGTAAACACAGTTATTTTACATGGGGAAACAGTAAGTTTTCATAAAATAGAACATGGTTGAGGGAATGAGCTGGAAAGATAAGGTGATGGTTGGAATATTGGCTGCTTGAAGATGGGATTATTTAGTGACAAGATTTGGTTGTTAATTTTAATTGTCAACATTTTTAATTTAATATTTTAATGTAAAATATTTTAAAATAAATTTAACTTAATTACCAACAATTTAATTTAATTAATACATTTGACACAATAATTAGAATAATTTTAATTTAATTAATATTTTGATTTTAATTGCTTGATTAATTTAAATCAACAGCTTTGCATTTTAATTTAATTATTTTAATAATTTAATTTTAATTTAATATATTTAATTTAATAGATATGTGGTAAAATACACATAACATAAAATTTACCATCTTAACCATTTTTGTGTACAGTTCAATATTAAGTATGTTCACATTGTTGTGCAACCAATCTCCAGAAATTTGCATCTTGCAAAACCTTATCTCTCTATACACATTAAACAATAACTCCTCATTGTTTCCTCTCCCCAGCCCCTGCCAACCACCATTCTGTTCTGGTTCTAAGAATTTGTCTACTCTGGATACCTCATATGAATGGAATCATACTGTATTTGTCTATTTGTGACTGGTTTATTTCACTTAGCGTAATGTCTCAAGATTCATCCAGGTTGTAGCATGTTTCAGAATTTCCCCCCTTTTAAAGGCTGAATAATATTCCACTGTGTGTGTATATGTGTGTGTGTGTGTTTGTGTACACATACCACATTTTGTTTATCTACTCCTCTCTTGCTGGACACTTGGATTGCTTCCACGTTTTGGTTGTTGTGAATAATGCTGCTATGAACATGGCTGTACAAATATCTTTTTGAGTTCCTGCTTTCAGTTCTATTGGATATATACCCAGAAATAGATTTCCTGAATTATATGTTAATTCTATTTTTAATTTTTTGAGGAACTTCTGTACTGCTTTCCATAGTGGATGTACCATTTTATATTCCCACCAATAGTGCCCAGGGGTTCCAATTTTTCCATATCCTTGCCAACGCTTATTTTTCTTTTTTTGATAGTAACCATCCCAGTGAGTGTAAGGTGATATCTCATTGTGGTTTTGATTTGCATTTCCCTCATGATTAGTGATATTGAGCATCTTTTCATATGCTTTTTGGCCATTTGTATATGTTCTTTGGAGAAATGTTTATTCTAGTTTTTTGCCCATTTAAAAATCAGATTGTTTGTTATTTTGTTGTTGAGTTGCAGGATTTCTTTATTCTGGATATTAACTCCTTATTAGATAAATGATTTGCAAATATTTTCTTTCATTCCCTAGTTTGCCTTTTTACCCTGTTGATTGTGGGTCTTATCATGTGCAAAAGTTTTAAATTTTGATGTAGTCCAGTTTATCTATTTTTACTTTTGGTGCCTGTGCTTTTTTGTGTCAAATCCAAGAAAACATAGCCAAATTTAATGGCATGAAGCTTTTCCTCTATTTTTTCTTCTAAGAGTTTTATAATTTTGGGTCTACATTTAGATCTTAGATCCATTTCAAGTTAATTTTTATATATGATATAAGGTAAAGGTCCCACTTTATTCTTTTGCATTTGGATGTTCAGTTTTTTAAAACACCATTTGTTGAAATGACTGTCTTTTCTTCATTGAATGGTCTTGGCATCCTTGTCAAAAATCATTTAACCATATATACAAGGCTTTATTTCTGGGCTCTCTTCTGTTCCATTAATCTATATGTATGTCTTTATGCCCGTTCCACACTTTTTGATTACTGTAGCTTTGTATTAAGTTTTGAAATCAGGAAGTATGAGACTTCCAACTTTATTATTTTTTTAAAGTTTGTTTTTACAATTCAAGGTTCTTTGAAATTCCATATGAATTTTAGGATGATTTTTTAATTTCTGCAAAAAAACATCATTGGGATTCTGATAGGGATTGCCTTAAATCTATAGATAACTTTGGGTAGAATTGACATCTTAACAATATTAAGTCTTCCAATCCATGAATACGGGATGTCTTTCCACTTATTTGTGTCTTCTTTAATTTCTTTCACCAGTGTTTAATAGTTTTCAGATTATAAATCTTTCACCTTCTTGGTTAATTCCTCAGCACTTTATTCTTTTTGATATTATTGTAAATGGAATTGTTTTCTTAACTTCTTTTTTTGAATTGCTCATTGTTAGTGTATAGAAATGCAACTAATTTTTGAGTGTTGATTTTGTATCCTCTAACTTTGCTGAATTCATTTATTAGTTCTAAGAGTTTTTTTGTGAAACGTTAGGGTTTTCTGTATAAAAGATGTTGTCTGTGAACAGAGATAATTTTACTTCTTCCTTTCCACTTTGGATGCATTTTATTTCTTTTTCTTGCCGAATTGATCTGTCTCAGACTTCCAATATTATGTTAAATAGAATTGGCAAAGTGAGCATCCTTATCTTGTTCCTGATCTTAGAGGAAAAGCTTTCAGTCTTTTACCATTGAACATTATGTTAGCTGTGGGCTTTTCATATATGGCCTTTATTATGTTGAGGTAGTGTTCTTCTATTCCTAGTTTGTTGAGTGTTTCTATCATGAAAGGGTGTTGAATTTTGTCCAGTTCTTTCTCTGCAACAATTGAGATGATCATGTGTTTTTTTCCTGTCATTCTGTTAATGTGGTATATTACGTTGATTGATTTTTCTATGTTGACCATTCTTACATTCCAGGCTGATTGCTTTTTTTTTTATCTTAATTAACTTTACTTTTTTTGTCTTTGACAGCTAGAAAAAGTCCTACAGCAAGGAGACATTGGAGAGTGTGCAGAACCATATATGATTTTCAAAGAAGCAGATGCCACCAAGGTAGAATTTCATGCCTCTCCTTTCCCCCACTTTCGTAGTCATTACCAGTCACTCTCCATTTCTCCCAAAACCCCAAACCCAACTCTAAACAGCCTTTAACCTCCCAAATTATAATTTAGGAGAATACTATACAAAGCATATTAAAGAATTTCACTACTAATTCATTTTTTCTATTAGCTTATCCACTTTCTTCTTTATTTCCTTAGTCCCCTAGTTTGTGTCGTGTGCTGTGCTGTTCTTTAAAATCTTCCTCACCCTCAAACTAATTGATTCTTCAAATATTTTTTTCTCAGAGAGAACTAAGTTAATTCAGTTTAATTCCTAAATAATTAAAATTTTCCTGTATTTACAAAATAGTGATATTGATGGAACTTTTCCTAGCAAAACAGAAGTATTCTGGGCCTCTATCTTGCTGCAGATAATTAAGAAATATGGTAAAAATAGAAAATACAATCTCTGTTTTGCCATCAGATGACTAATTTCTAGAATTTGGATAAACCTAGAAAGCAAAAATTATTAGTGAACAATTGATACCAAATTCCAGGTACCGTGAGTTAGCTACAAGCATAACAGGTAATCTTGGATCTTTGAACACATCATTTAATACTTGAAACAGCCAGGAGAGGTATGCTGGAGGAATATTGGACAAGGTACTAAAGTCTAGAAAATGTTTTGCTTTCTATTTTTCTGAGATTCAGAACAAGGTCTGAGCCTTTTCTGCTAATATACGTAGATCTGAGCACATGATATTCTTCTCTGATCCCTAACTCTCTGGTTGAAGTCAGGGTTAAAGTATTCTGGCTTTCCCCAGGTTATCATTTTACAAATTAAATTTCCTCTCTTATATGGAGCTCATAAGTATATATATTACTGTATATACAATATTATAGCAGCTTATTCCATTCTTCTCTTACATATTTACATCAGCTGATAGAATAGTATATTTGATATCTAGGCTTTTAAAGCAAGAGCCTATTTTGGAGGTGTAATAGATATAGCAATAAACCATTTAGCTGTCCTTCCATCTTTTCCCAGCCCTGAGTTCCAAGGTAGGACACTGTCCTTAGACTACACCTCACCAAGATCCTGTATGGAAAGTGTGTGTGAGAGATTTAGTGTAGGTTTTCACTCTCGGACCATTGGTTGACTCTTGCAGGCCACCGTAGTGTTTGTTTCAAGGATGACCTAAAAGTTGCAAGCCGGCCTCAGGATGTCTTCCAGATAGACACGTACTGTTTGGACTATTAGTCTTTTTCCAGGGTTTAGCCCTCTCATAATGCTTTTTTTCTTTGCTTCTTTTATTTCAACTCGGAGTTTATTTATTATTGGCCTATTTGTGACCCCCACTCCCACCTTATGGTTGCGGTAAGTTAGGGACTATTTCAAAATGGCTCAACTGCTTCCATCTTTTTTAGAATAATAAAATTTAACAAGTCATGACCTAGAATGTTTTGTAGTTAGCAGTTGCTGACTAGAATATGGCTATGTTTCCTTTCATAAAATAGTACTTGCAATCCATAAATATGTTTGACACTTTCCTTTCTTTTCTCCCAAGATGAGATAATCAAAACAGAAATTTCAGAGACTTACTCTACACATGAATTTGTAGAACATGTTGGGGTCACTCAGTGGTTAAGATAATACACTGTTAGTTAATCTCTGAAAGGTACAGATTGTTTTTCCATCTTTGCTGAGAATGAAGACTTCTTAACCTGTTCCTTTATGGATTGTGAAATAACCTTTAATTCATTTTTGAGCATAATCATGTACAAAATTTTTTTTTGCAGAATAAGGAAAAATTGGAGAAGCTGAAAAGTCAAGCTGATCAGTTTTGCCAAAGACTTGGGAAATATCGCATGCCTTTTGCTTGGACTGCTATCCATTTAATGAATATTGTTAGTAGTGCTGGGAGTTTGGAAAGAGATTCTACAGAGGTAGAAATAAGCACTGGAGGTAAGAGTGTTTTATATCAAATATTTCTAAATGTATAATTTTTTTCTTTTTTATTACCATAGGCTTGTAGACTTTTCAGTGTAATGAGGCAGAAAAAGCGTTTTCTTTTTTTTCCTTCCTCTTGTTTTTTTTGGTGAGGAAGATTTGCCCTGAGCTAAGATCTGTTGCCAGTCTTCCTCTTTTTTTGCTTGAGGAAAATTGGCCCTGAGCTAACATCTGTGCCAGTCTCCCTCTATTTTGTATGTGGGTCACCGCCACAGCATGGCTGACAAGTGGTGTAGGTCGGCACCTGGGATCTGAACCTGAGAACCTGGGCTGCTGAAGTGGAGCATGCTGAAGTCAACCACTATGCCAGGGGGCCGGCCCCAAAAAGGGTTTTTCTTTTTCTGCCTTTTTTTTCTTTATCAGCTTTATTGAGATGTAATTCACGTACCATATAATTCACTCATTAAAGTGTATAATTCAGTTTTTTGGTATGTTCACAAGGTTCTGCAGCTATCACCACAATCTAATTTTGGAACACTTTTATGCACATTAGTAGTCACTCTTCATTTTCCCCAAATCCCCAAACCCAACCCTAAACAACCTCTAGTCTACTTAGTCTGAGTAGATTTGCCTATATTGGGCGTTTTATATCATAGAATTATACAATATGTAGTCTTTTGTGTGTAGCCTCTTTCACTTAGCATAGTGTTTTAAAGGTTCATCCATGTTGTAGCATGTATCAGTATTTCATTTCTTTTTATTGACGAATAAAATTCCATTGTGTAGATATACCACATTTTATTTGTTGATTCATCAGTTGATAGACACTTGAGTTGTTTGAACTTGTTGGTTATTATGAATAATGCTGCAATGAACATTCATGTACAAGCTTTTGTTTGGACATATGTTTTCATTTCCCTTGGATGTATAGCTAGAAATGAAATTCCTGGGTCATATGATAATTCTATGTTTTAACCTTTTGAAGAACTACTAGTATGTTTTCCAATGTGGCTGCACCATTTAAAAACTCTGCTAGCAGTGTATGAAGGTTCCAATTTCTCCATATCTTTACCAACACTTTTATTATCTGTCCTTTGATTATAGCCATCCTAGTGCAGGTGAAGTGATATCTCATTGTGGTTTGGATTTGCCTTTCCCTGATAGCTAGTGATGTTGAGTATCATTTTGTGTGCACTGGCTATTTGTGTAGCTTCTGTGGAGAAATACATAGTCATATCCTTTGCCCATTTTTTAATTGCTTTTTTGTCTTATTATTTAGTTGGTGCTTTTTTTGTTTTTTCTGAGAAAGATTTTCCCTGAGCTAACCTCTGTTGCCAATCTTCCTCTTTTTGCTTGAGGAAGATTGACCCTGAGCTAACGCCTATGCCAGTCTTCCTCTATTTTGTATATGGGTCGCTGCCACAGCATGGCTTCATTAGTGGTGTGGGTCCATGCCCGGGATCCGAACGTGTGAACCCAAGCCACTGAAGCGGAGTGCGCCAAGCTACGCCATGGGGCTGGCCCCTAGCTAAAGTTTTTTTAATTTTATCTTTTTGAAGAACAAGTTTTTGGTTTCATTGATTTTTTTTCTAGTGTTTTTCTAGTTTCTATTTCATTTATTTCCACTCGGTTGTTGTCTTTTTTTTGTATCCTTTCTAATGCTTCGTTTGGGTTTAGTTTTCTCTTCTTTTCCTAGTTTCTTAAAATGTAAGGTTAAGTTACTGAGTTCAGATGTTCTTTTTTAATATAGGCATTTTCAGCTATAAATTTCCCTCTGAGCACTGCTTTAGTGATATCCCATATGTTTTGGGATGCTGTGTTTTCATTTTTATACATCTTAAGAGTTTTCTAATTTCCCTTGTTATTTCCTTTTTCACCCATTGGTTATTCAAGAGTGTGCTGTTTAACTTCCACATATTTATGAATTTCCCATATTTTCTTCTGTTACTGATTTATAGTTTAATTCCACTGTTCTTGGAAAACATATTTTATATGATTTCAGTCCTTTTGAATTTATTGTATTTATTTTACAGCTTAGTTAGTATATAGTCTGTCTTGGAGAATGTCCTGTGAGTGCTTGAGAAGAATGCACATTCAGCTTTTGCTTAGTAGAGTAAACTATAGACATCTGTTAGGTCTAGTTTGTTTATAGTATTGTTTAAATCTTCTATTTCCTTGTTGATTTTCAACATAGTTGTTCTATTGGTTTTGAATAATAGGGTTCTTCTGCAAAGACTTTGAATGCAAGTTATCTTAACATTGTGTTTCAAACTCAAGTGCTAAGACTGAGGGACCATTATATGGTGACTAAAATTTCCATTATGTGAATATTTTCTAATAAATGCATACATAGTTCCTCTATAGCTGCTCTTCATAACTCATCTTTGGTCATATGCATAATATTTGTGTGGTAGAAACTTATTTTACCCTGGAAAAGTTGTGCGAAGAGAACCAGAACATGTAGTGCTTCCTCACCGATCTCTCCAGAAGCGAAATTCTTCTACTATTGTCAATATACTGAGTGGATAATTTTCAACATTAGTGGGTTTTTTTCTTGTGTTTGGAAAGTTGCCTTAAAACAAGCTTTAAATATTATGAAAATGAATATCTGTCTTTTCCTTTTCTTGATAGAACGAAAAGGGTCTTGGTCAGAGAGGAGGAATTCTAGTATTGTTGGCAGACGATCACTTGAAAGGACAACAAGTGGAGATGATGCTTGTAACTTGACTAGCTTTCGACCTGCTACTCTCACAGTGACAAATTTTTTTAAGCAGGTATTGTTCTGTCATGTAGGAATTCTAGGTGGCTACTAGACATAAATTTCTTTTGGTTTCATAAAAAACATAGTATGTGTATGTGTAACAATTGATTGTGATTTCAAGAAATTTAAAAAACTTTAAGAATAAAAAGAATAAAAAATAATTAATGTTATACCTGTTGTTTTATCACTATATTTATTTAAATGTTGACATTGACTAATAATGCACCAAAATCAATCCCTCACGTCTATATCCTGTTTTTTAATTGTAGTATTTTAACTTTTCTTAAACATTGATGGTTTTTCTTAGTCAGAGTGAGTGTCTGGTTACATCTGTCTTCCCCACCCAAGTTTTATTTGACCTAACCTACCACATCCATGGTATATGGAATAGAACTTTCAGGCCCTAGTAGTGCATTTCTGTGCTAAAATACAGTCAGAGTGATTTTTACAGGTGAATTTATAGGTCCAAGAAGTTCTTGATCAAAGATATTTGTTTTTTTGCTAGTATGTTCCCTGTACTTCAGACAAGAGTCAAATCAGTAGTTTTCAAATGCTGGTCATGATCTATTAATGGTAATGGAAATTTAGTAGCTAACACCCAGCTTAAAAAAAAAAAAACCCAGTAGAATAGAAAAATAATAGTGCATTGTACATAGTGAAGTTAAATATTGTTTCAGTAAATTTTTTTCCCTAATTTTTGTGTGAGTGCATATGTGTGTGTATGTGCATACTAGATTTTGATGTAAAATGGATTTTATACTGTGAATCAAAGTCATAAAATTTTGAAAGTCTTTGTCTTAAGTAACCAGATGACCAGAACCATTTAAGAATGGGATAAAATTTGTATCAGCGTGACGGACTGGAGAAGGGTACCATGCATGTATTTTGGAGCAGATTAAAGGAAAATGCTAAGTATTGTCTCAAAATTTCTCCTTTTGAGGTGTTATTCTAAGTATAAGGAAATCCTGGCCTACTGACGCCTTATAACCTGAGAGGGCAAGGGTTTAGGCAGGATGTGCCATGAATTGACAGCAGTCTGCTTGAAGCCCCTTTCTCAGTTATATATCAATAGCATTCATAGGCAACTGCTCTGAGAAACTCAAATGGAAAATAAAGCAGGTGAGAAGTGTCTGAAGTGATAAGAGTCTTTTTATTATGGACAGTAGTACAAGAAAGAATCTAGAAGAGGCCTCAGTGCTCCTTGGATGAGACAATAGGCCAAATATAGCTGTGGAAACAGGGCGGTAGATTTACCTGATAACGGTGACACAACCTGGCAGCTATGACATTACTGTCTTTCTGCTTCTTCAGCTGGTACATCACTTCTGCCACTATTTCCACAGCTCTTTTTTCATTTCTTCAGCCTGCTTTATTATTGAACTAGTATTGTAAACTTAAATCAACAAGTCATCCATCCATCCACCCACCTGTTTATTCAACAGATATTTTTTGAGCATTCACCATGTACTGGACATTGTGTTGGAGACTGGTACCTGGAAACTAGCACAAAGTGATTATGAAAACTTAAAAATGATGAGTGCTGGAAACATGGAGCAATGGAAAGCATTTACACTTGACTTTGTACAGTTCTGTATTTTTTTAAGTATCAACATGTACAATTTTATAAGTATTTTTAAATATCTAGAATATTATGCATCAGGCAAATGCAGATTAAGTAAAAAGCAGAGATTACAATTTTAATAAAGTAGAATTTAAGGTACAAGTTTCTCCTAAATGAGATGCAGAAGGCAGGTTTTTTTTTCGTTGATGAGAAATTACTATCCACAATTGAGATACAGTAATCAAATCTGTTTATGTACAGATTTGAAATGTGTCAAGCCAAAATTATTAGAAATACATGGAAATTTAAAAACAAAATCAAACGCACACATGAGTTTTAAGGACATTTGTTCTGTTTGTTGACAGTATGTAAGTTGTCTGTTGCTTCAGGAGTACAGGACAGTAAACATGCATTGTGGAGGAGGGAGTGTCAGCTAGGCTCATTCACATGTTTGGAGATTGACTGAGGTTAGCTAATCTCGACTTACTTCTGTTGGGAAGACTGAAATGACTCAGACCTCTTCCGTGTCTCTTAGCTTCTACTCTCTCAACCTTTACTCTCATCTTCTAGCAGACTAGTTTGGCATGTTCTGATAGCAGTGACAGAAGTTCAAGAGAGAGGGCTAGCTCACTTGTGCAAATACTATTCAAGTCTCTCATGTTTGCTTATTGGACAAAGCAAATCACATGGCCAAACCTAGAGGAGGGAATTATGCCCCACCCAGCAAAAGGCATGGAAACAGACAAGGAGTAAAGAATGGAGGCCAACAGTATAATCAAGTTAACAGGTTAAGTAGACAGAAATAATGTAGTCTAGAGATAATCTGAGTGTTATTATAAATAAGGACCATTTAAAGATCTATATTTTGTACTCGAAGAGAATATACTGTTTTAGCAACTGATGCAACATTTACAATAATTAGTCGTATATTAATTAGGTCACTGAAAAAATCTTCATAAAGTCAAATTGTCCAGCCATACCTCAGGAAAACTAAAAACTATTTATAAAAATATTAACAAAAATCTCCAACCACTTAGAAATTGAAAATCACTTTTCTAAGTAATGGGATAAAAGAAGATCACTTCTATACCCTGTTTAGAATATAATAGTGAACAAATGGGATATGGCTCAAGGTGAGCTCACAGAAATAAAGTAACCTTAAATATGTTCATTACCAAATAAGAGAAAAAGACAATATATGAACTATGTAGTAAAGACAAAAAGATATCAAGTGCAGGAGGTTTGGGTTAATGAAATCTAAAAACTGACTCTTGAATAAAAGAATAAATTAATCCCTACCTATTTTAATTGTAAGACAAATATTACATTAAATTGAAAATTTTGTATTAATTAGATATGGTTCGGTTTTCTTTGTTTTTTTTTTTTTTTTTCATTTCTTTTCCCAGTGATTGAAGTCTTTTCAGAGTTTTCTTTCTGGTCTTAATATCAGGATAGTTGTCCTTTTCTTATGAGTAGTTTTTTGTTGCTACTTCTTTTCTTTTCTTTTCAAATTTAGCCAATGCTGTATATTTTTCATTTGAGAAATTTGGTGATAAAAAGTTGAAAAGACAAATGTAAACTCAAGTGTAACAGATTTATAAGACTGTTATATAAATATATGTATGTCTGCTTTATGTTTATATTCTTATTTTTCTTTTCTCCTTTTCATCTACCTCTAACTTGTATTGATTTTCTATGTTTTAGAGTGTCCTGTAGTACCTTATAGACATAAATAATGGGCTATAAATAAATATGTAAAATTTAAAAATAGATAATATCATAACTCAAAATTTGAAAACATAAAAAGGAAATGTCAGCATATTTATTTTTAATCATAATTATATTAATTTAATTTTACCTTTTATTCTGACTAAATTGAAGGAAGAAGGGCAGGATTATTAACAGGCAATGTAAATTTATTTTCAATCTACTACATTTGCTTTATTGAATACTTTTTCCTCTGTTTTTAAAATTAGGAAGGAGACCGCCTAAGTGATGAAGATCTGTACAAATTCCTTGCTGATATGAGAAGGCCGTCTTCTGTTTTACGGCGACTAAGACCGATTACAGGTATTTTAAAATTTTGAGTGGACATTATTACAACTATTATCATCACTAATGTATTGTATAGTTAGTAATTATGTATTCCTTTTTTCACTTATCTGGCTCATATGTCTTTCTGTGCTCAATGCCTGCAGTTTCTTCTTCTCATTAATCTGCTCTCATGTGGTCTAAGTTTGGATGCAGGACTCAGCACCTTTGATAATTTGAGTAGTGAAATGAGAATGATAAATAATATCGTGGCTTAAAATTATTTTCTAAAGGGAAAAAAAAAGTACATGGAATGTTAAATATTCAGAAACAGATTCATGTTATGATCAGAGCAAACTGTCCCAGAGTAAAACTGTTTTGCAGTCTGCCAAGTTTAAATTAAATCATTCAACCTTTGAAATGTTGGCTTGTTCCTGTACTGGATCCCTCTCTCTCTGTTTTTTTCCCCTCTCTTTTGCTCCTTCCTTCCTTCACATTCATTCATTCAGTAAGCATTTATTATTCAACATGCATTTATGTCTGTATCAGTAATTTATAAATTTGAGACTTGGTAAAATGAAGTAATTTAGAAGTCCGAGATGATAGTAATTTTGGTTTCTTCCCAGACTTCTTACAAAATATGATCGAAATCCTTCCAAAAACATTTTTAACATGAAATTTTTATTTATTATGTTTACATTGCTTTTATAATATATTTTTCTATGCAGCTCAGCTGAAGATAGACATTTCTCCAGCACCTGAAAATCCCCATTATTGCCTAACCCCAGAGCTGCTTCAAGTGAAGCTTTACCCTGACAGTAGAGTTAGACCCACGAGAGAAATTTTGGAGTTTCCTGCCAGGGATGTCTATGTTCCAAATACTACTTACAGGTAACACATTTTAATATTGGAGAATTCTGAAATAAGATACTGTATTTTCTAATATTAAAGTAGAACAAGAATGAAACTCTCCAAAAATCTTTAGTAGCTTTGTTACTTATTCCATTTCTTACCACATTGATTTTTATTAATAGCTATAATATATTAAGCTTTTTACTATGTGCCAAGTATAATGTTAATTACCTTGCATACATTATCTTACTCAATCTTCAGAGCTTGAGGTAGGTGTTGCCTTCATTTTAGAAGTGAGTGACCTGAGGGATTGAGAGGTTAAGTATACTTTAGTGTGGTGAAGCTAGCATTTGAATTGTGGGCTGTTAGGTTAAAACATTTGAACTCCTAGTTACTATATTTCCTCAGATGTTCTCATTAGCAGAATCTGGCATTACACATGAACCAAATTTATGTGCCTGAACTATGTTCTAACAGTTAATCAACAACATTTGGTGAGTATCCACCACCCAGAGAATACTTGACTCGAAGTTGTTGGATACAACTTTTTAGGCTGAACACTGCGAAACACCAGGGGTACCATTTACACATCCTCCTTATGAATTATGCTTCTTTTATCTGTGGATTGCCGAGAGGATGACTTGACATGTCTGTTAGGATATCCAACAGGGCAGCTCAAACATAAGATTCTAACCCAGACTTCCCCATCTTAGTATATTTCATCACCATTTACGCAGTTCCTGATGCCAAAATTTTTGGAATCAAAATGATTTCTCTTCTTTTCTTACTCTTCACATTTACTTCTCTAACAAGTTTTGTAGGTTTTACTTTCAAAATGTATCCCGAATCCAATACTTCTTACCTCCTCTATCCTTACAACTCTAGTCTAAGTCACCATTGAGAGCAGCACTGTCAAATAGAAATATAATGGGAATCACATTTGTAACTTAACATGTAATTTAACTATAAGTTGCTACATTAGAGAAATAAAAAGAAACAAGTGAAATTAATTTTAATCATATGTTATTTAACCCAGTATATCTAAAACATTATCATTTCAGCATGTAATAAATGTAAAAAATTATTGAGATATTTTACTTTTTTCACTCCTACTGAAAGTCTTCAAAATCTGGTGTGTATTTTATACTTAAAGCACATCTCAATTCAGATGAGCCACATTTGAAATCCTAATAGCCCCTGGGGCTTGAAGCTGTTACATAGGACAGCTGCTGATTTTGGTGTATCTTTCTAGTTTGATCATCTTATTTCTATCCCTGCCTCAGTCGGTTCTCAACTTTGCAGCCAGAGAGGTTTTTAAAAGTTGTAAACCAGATCATTCATTCCTGTGTCTAGAACTCTAGTGGCTTCTATTACAAGCAGAAAAAGAATGAATTTTTTATAATAGTCTGTAAGACTCTACATAATCTGGCTCCTGCCTTTCTCTAGCTTCCTATCCTAATCTCTGCTTTGCCTATTTCATTTTAGCCTCAGTAGCCTTTTTGTTCATCCTTGAACAAACAAAATTCAGTTCTGCCTAAGGCTTTTCCATTTGTTCTTCTCTTTGCCTGTCATGTTATCCCCCAGATCTTTACATGGTTTGATTCCTTATGCAGACATATATCTGCTGAAAGGCTGCTTCCTACAGAGGCTCACTGCCATCACCCTAACTAAAAAGATCCACTCTTCCCTCCTCCAGCTCTTTACGCTTCTTTGTATTTATCATTTTCTGGCACTGTAATATGTAGGTATAGGGTCATTTTTTGTCTTTCTCATTAGAATGTAATTACTGTTAAAGGGCAGGAGCTTGTCTATTTTGTTTATCATTTTATCTCCATCATCTAGAATAGTGTCCTAGCAAATAGAAAGTACACAGTAAATATTTATTCAGTGAGTTAAGAAATAAGAAACTGGTATGAGAATGGGATTTACAGTCCTACAGATATGGGTGTGATTTTTGACTCCACTGTTTTTTTACTATTTGGGTGACTTAGGACAAGTTACTTAATTTATTGGCCACTCAAGTTTCCTATTAATAAAACATAAAATAATAATACCTGTCTTCTCTTTGTGAGGGTACAGAGCACAAAGCATAGCATGTAATTGGCACTTAATGTGAATAAAATTCCTGGAAGATAGGCTAAAGAAAATATATATTGCTTTTAAAAGAAACAAAATAATATAAATTATTCTCCTAAAAATTATCTATTATGACTTAAAAGGACATGGAATAAAGAACTGATTATATAGTCCAAGATTTGTGTTGAACAATTTGGAGGTTGTCAACTCTACCTCTCAGCCTGTGTAGGAATCTCATCTAAAGCATCCCCAACTTGTGTTTGTCTGTCTTGCCTCTGCTTGGGTTATTTCAGAGATAAAGAAAATGGAAATTGGGCACTTTGAGTGGTCTTTCATTTTTCTACTTATCTTTGGTATTTATTTACACATTTATATTTTTTGAAAGAATTATATGAATATACTGAAAGTTCGTATAGTGCCGTAAGGCTTAAAATTAGAAGCAGAGGTCTTTCGTTTTACTCCTACCAGCCTTTCCCTGCCCTGCTGTCTAATCTTCAGTGTCAATCAGTGGTAACTCTTTCTGCTCCTTCTTTTAGTATTGTACTCCTTGTTTCTAAATAAGACGTTCAGTCTTATTTTTCACTAAATCAATGTTAATTTTTTTTCATGTTTGTGATTATTATATAACTTTTTGCAGCTAAGCCATGTAGGCTACTATGATTTGACTCCCTCATTTGTTTTATATAACATTTTAGTTCCCTTAGAGTAGTTACATGATTTAGTTTTCCTGCGTTTCTTTGTGTTATTGCTAAAACTCTCTGTCAGGCTTCTTGCAGTACAGTGAATACATCAGATAATCAATCATTTCCCCCTTGCAGCTTTCTTGGCTCCCCTGCAACTACAATTTAAGTTAGTATGGCAGGGGAGGTTTTCTAGGCCACTAGGCTTACTGTACAGTTGTCATTTTGGAGCCTCTTTACCGTTATCCCAGAAACTCTCTTTGCATTTCTTTTGCAATGGACTCCTTATATCCCGTATTTTCTTTCTTGGTTTACCCATTTCACTGAGAACTTTCAGTGTCTTCTTGAAATAGGGTGTATGAGAGTAAATTTTTTGAGACCTTTTATGTGTGATTAATAGCTTTATTTTACCGTTACTCCAGAATTGATAGTTTTGTTGGGTACAGAAGTCTAAGTTGTAAATAAATTTTTGTCAGAATTTTGAAAACATGACTCAACTGTCTTCTGGCTTTAAATGATGCTTTTGAGTAGTCTAATATTGTTCTGACTGCTTATCCTTTGTTTCTGTCTTATTTTCTCTCTGAGGGCTTTTTTGAGTTGTATCTCTGGTGTTCTGAACTTTCATGTGATGTGCTGAGAGGAAAACATTTATTTAGTGCTTTATAGTATGTAAATTGTTTTCATTTATTTTATTGTGTCATAGGAATCTTATAAATTATATAATTCTGGCAGTATTATTTATTTATCTCTACTTATAGGTAAGAAAAATAAGGCTAAGATTAAGAAACTTATTTAGACTTGAACCCAGGTCGTCTTATTTTATTTTCTACATTCTTCATCCTTTGGTATAATAGGACAACCAACATTCATAATTATATATGGTATAAATAAAATTAAAATTCTAATTGATTGTTACATTTTAATGAAAGCAGGCAGAACATCTTTATTTACCTTATTATTTGCCTCAAAATGTATGTCATTATTTATCTTCATTTAATAATTTTTTTAATGTCCTAACAATTGACCTAAGTGTAACACTTGATAGAAATGGCATCCTAGAGTATTATGTCTATAAAGTAATGGAAACTAGGGCCAATATAGAAAATCTAGACATATTACAAGACTTGAATGGGAGTTGAGTAGAGAGCTTATACCAAGTGAGAAGACATTTTACTAAATAAGGTAGCATATTTTTTTCTCTTAAGTATGTATCCGGTTTTAATGCATCAGGTACTCCTCCTGGAGGAGATGGAAAACTTAATACACCAAAAGATTGAAGTGGATTTTATAAATTATATGTCAGTATGGTTTTGCTATATGAGTTTATGGAAATTGTGTAAACATGTTTTAGTAGCGGTTTAAGATAACTTGTTTGAATTTGTTTTTGGTTTTTATGATTAACTGCTTTCTCATTTGAAGTGTTTAGCTTCAGTAAGGATAATTTATTGTTCAAAAACTATCATTATTTTCTATTCTGGCAGTAAACTTTTCAAGTATAAGAATGATTTTATAGCAAATATTAGCTTAAGAATGATTTTGAGAGATCTTTTAATGTATCTCAGTGCCTTTATATTAGACTATATCTAAACCTCTATTAATTATAGAGCTGATACTCATTATTAGTGAAAGTAATATTGTAGGTGAAAAGCTTTTTGACAAATGATTCCTTAAATGTATAAGAAAGAACTATTCTTCTCTCACTATGACTAAACAGTTTATTTCCAGAGAATAGCAGAACAGCTAAGCTCATCAATAAAATTAGGTTTATTCCTATTCAATATTTATTGCATATGAATATTGATTTAGGCTTTAATATTTTTCATCAAATTAAGTTGGTTTCAGGTTAGAATTTTGCATAACCTTTTTTCTCTTTATGTACAGCCTGTAAGAACTCATATAAAATACTTCAACTCATTAACAAACATTGATAAATTGTGATATAGGATGTCAAAGTTATGAAGTTTCTTAGAGTATGGATATGATCATAGTGCTCTATTAGTAATACATTACCAGTGAAAGCTGTTGAAGCAAGAAGGATACATTATTTTGTTTAAAAAAGAGATTAATAATTTTCTAGTATAGGGATGTCTTCAGAGAAGTAAATAAAGTTAGGTATATGAGAATACAGAAGTAGAATTACGGTTACTATATTTTGTTGTTTTTTTTTCCTGTTGTTACTTTTTTTGCCAAAAAAGTTTCTTTCTTTTTAAAAAAGATATCATGATTATAAAGTTGACTTATGCTTTTAAAAAAAATCAATTTCTAAGTTATATAAATAAATAAAAGTTTTTGTGTTACTTGAAATGATATGGCCATATGCATATCTTATGAAAAATTGGGAGATGGGTTCCTGTGATCAATATTTTGTAACCATATTTTATTTTTAGAAATTATTTAAAACTGAGAATTGACTGGTTTTCCTTCTTTGAGCATGAGGATGATAAACGTACCCATATCTGAGAAATTTGTGAGGATTAAATAGGTTATTACATGTAAAGCTTTTTGCAAAGTGCATTGCAAATGTCAAATGCTCAGTAGAAGTTAAGTTGTTATTCTTACCACTGGCTTTATTAGATTACATTTACCCAAGTGTTACACAACCTGAGAGAGGATGGTTTGAAAGCATGAGGGTACTGTGCTTTACAGGTATAACTGGAAAGAGAAGGATTTAAAAAGGGAGGTTATCAAAGGCAGTAGTGGCCTGCTTTGTATTATTACTTGGGCCTTCAATTCATGAGATCTGAATGCTAAATCACATAGGTTGCTTCCTCTACTTAGTACTGTTAAAAAAATTTACTCTCATGGGCGGCTAATATTTTTAGAAATTCATAGTTTATTAAAAAAAACCTTTAACATATCTAGAAAATCTAGCATTGATAGAAATGATTTCAGAATGACAAAAGGGGATATATGACAACCTCAACAGATAACAGCTAACAAACGTATCATAAAAAATTTACATAAATTTCTATAAATATTTGCCAACTGAATTGTGCTAGATCACAATAATACTCTTCTAGCTTAGTTTGAATTCTTTTTACCTTCTGAGGTAAAAAAGTTCAAGGTAAGCCTTAATTTCTGGTAAGATACACTAGTGGTCATTATACAAACCTGTATGTGTGCATTTTCCCAGTGAATAATGTTTAAAAAAAGAAAGTAAAGTTGACACTAGGACTCCTTTCAGTTTATGTACATCCCTTATCTCATTAACTCTGCATAGCAGCCTACACAGAACCACTATGATTATCCCTGTTTTGTAGATGACAAAGCTTACATTCCAGAGGGTTCAAATTTGTATCTTAAAAAAACCAGAAATTTAAGCATTTTTATTGTGACTTTTAAGAAAATGTTTGCACATTATATTTATTTTTAGTATGAACTTGACTGTATTTTAAAGGGTCTTATGGGTTAAAAAGATAAAAAAAATTATCGTCTGAATAGAGGGAGAATGAATGGACACGATCGAAGCAAACATTTGACTGAGGTGAAAAATAGGAAAAAGAACTATTTTCTGAAAGTGACAGATTTCTTGTTGCTTAACAACTTTTGCTTCCAATTTTTGTGATTATTATCAGACAATTTAGAACAAGCTGTCTAAAAGGATATTTATAAAAATATATATTTTAGTTTAATTTTTTTTTACATTTTAAAACAATATACTTTTGAAGATTGAGATTTCTCAAAGATATTAAAAAAATCTATTATTAAACTATTCTTAAAGTTAGAGATTTTCACACTTGAATAAACTTTTTTTTTCCACACGTGGTTGTGAACGTATTCTTGTGTAGTATTAACCCAGGAGGGACTTGGTCTTCTCAAATCCTTTAGAGGGGTAAATGAGGATACACAGATATATGGTAGTTTCTAGCAATTAGGAAATGAATGACATGTTTCTTATTGTGCCAGACAAGTGGAGATGATGTATATCAAATGCTTGCTTTATCAAGGAAATACTTGTGCTATCACAGTATCACAGAGTAAATACTAGTGCAGTTGTTACTTCAAAATAACGAAATCAAGAGCCCTTTCCTACTGGTGGAAAAAAAATTTGAATATTGGAAGTCATCTGAAAGTTAGGTAATAGACTGTGTGTAATATTACTCATGTTCCAAATTTGTACTTGACGACCGCTGTTGCATTTGAGTTGTAAAGATCAAGGTACATATAACTCAGCCAAATGCTTGTGTGTTTTATTGACATCCAGTTTTTAAGAGAGATGTCACAGAGCACGTGCTCTTCTTGGCAAGATTGTTAGAGGTAGCCTCTTTCCCAATAATAGCCTTAGTTGTCATCACCTATTGAACTTGCATATCTTTATTTTTCTTCCAGTTTTTTGAAAGACTACATCTAGCAAATATGGTGTTACTAAGAAAGTAAGAATGAATGCAGTGGTTCGCACTAGTAACAATCAGTCTGAGAAACAGAATGAAAGCATGCAGTGGATTTTGATCTAGACCTTAGTTAGCAGTTAGGAATATGCCCCATACATATCTTAATAATCCTTTGTAAACCTGTTATTTGTGCATTAATCTGAATATAGTTTTAAACTTTTATAATGGAAAAGTACATACACGCACACAAGTAAATAGCACAATATGATTAACCTCCATTGTCATTCTTGTTTCGTCTTTTACCTGTCCCATTTTTTTCTACAGTACTTTAAAACAAAGCTTAGTCGTCATATCATTTCACCTGTCAATCCTTCAGTATATATTTCTAACAGATAAGGACTTTAAAAGAATTAGCCACAATAACATTTTAAATGTTTTATGATTGCTTTATAATTTTACCCTGTATCAGTTTTTCTCTTGAGTAGTTTAATAAGCTTATTTACTGATAGAATTTTTTCCCCTAAAATTTTGTTTCTAGGAACAGCTTGGCCAGTCAAAGTAAATGTATACTATTTATATTATGATATGAGAGCCGTGTAATTTGTGTTTCCTAAACTAGGTCATTATATGATGGTAGGTCTCCCTTTGGAGTGGGGGTTCTTAATATTTTTTGTGCCATAGTACCCTTTGGCAGTCTTATGAATCCTATGATCCTCTTTTTGGATAATGTTTTTAAATACATAAAATAAAATACAAAGGAAATCAATTACATTGAATTATAATTATCAAACTATTGAAGTTGTGATATGTGTTTTTAATTAATGAATTAAATAACAAGATCTAGCTGCAGGTCTAAAAACTACCATATTTTCTAAGTAGTAACAAGCACAAACAATATTTTGAGATATCTGCAATAGCTGTGATTTCTATTAATGACCAAGTCTCATATATTGCTAATACTGGTATGGTTAGTTTCATGCGTTCAAAATTTAAGGAAGTACAAATTTCAGTTTATGGTTCCTCGCTTTGGAGAGTGTTGATCTTTGTATTTATTTTTAGTCTTCATAGATGTCTCAAGCTATTGCCACACATTCCGCTGTTTTGGTTTTGCCCTAGATATATCACTCTGGCTTTTAGTCTGTCTCATTGGTCCTAGTTTATTTTAACTACAAAAATTCTTGAGTTGAGAGCTCTTTTTTGTAACATTTTAACATAGCCACCTAGGAGTTTTTAGTTGGGAGACCGCGTTTGGACATTATGGAGTGTTGTCTCCGACTCCGGGGGAAGGAGTCAAGTTCCAGAAGCAGTAGCAGGATGTGAAGAGAGCAGTTTTGTCTGTCTGTCCTGAGAATGAGTATTTTCAGTCAGGAAGCATTTGTACAGATTATTTACTTAAAGAGATGTGAAGAGCGATACCCAAGATCCAGTTTTTACAAGTAGATATATTTGTTTAGAACTTTATCGTTCATAAAACCATTCAAATACAGTATCTTAACTGATGGTTACAACAACTCTATGAAGTGGATTTGGCAAGGATATGATTATTCCCATATATGGGATATGGAAACTGAGACTTAGTTGCTTATTTGAAGATAAACAGAGCCTTACATCTTTAAGGTTGTAGATTATTGCTCTTTCAAATATAATTAATTATTTTGATAGATGGTTGTTCCTTGGGTTAAACTTATGAATTTAGAAATACAGTTTTTATGTTTTAGATGGAATTCTTGACTTTATATTTTGTAAAATGTCATTGAAACCTCATTTTATAAAGGCTTACTATGGGAGACTGTTAATCCTACTTTCATGACCTTTAACCTCACATTTCACACCAATTGAGTAATTGTGCCCTTGTTGATTTGCCATGAGAACACTTTGGACTTTGATAAAAGGGCCAACCATTCGGTCACTTCTTTGCAATCTTTTAAACTGCTATGTTGGATGATCACATACCTGCATACATAAATGCAACACTTGTGGTCGTTAGTGGTGGGAAAAAACACAAGGAAATTTGGTTATCCTGTAACAGGTGGAATACGTAACCATATAGATTTGGAAAACGTTCATAAAGGAGGCAAATAGTAGGTACTCAATAAATACCGTTAATGAGTACATTTTTGATTAATGAGTGAGTTAATTGATTTCCATGAGTTACACTGTTAGGAAAAAATGATACAAGCACGAAAACATGCTTGTATCTAAAATGACAGAGAGTGTGTAAATAGATTATACTACAATAGGTACCCCTGAAATGAGAAATGTGTGTACTTGCTCTCAGTAAAATTCACACTGGTTCAGAGTAAAGTCTTGGTTAAAAACTTTGCAGTAGTTCACTAAACCAAGTAGATTGACTATCTTTGGTGCTCTTGGAGTTTTTATTACTCTTTTTCAGAATTTTTATTACATGATTTGCCAAGTTTACTTTTCTGTCGCTTGCTAAGTGCCAGTTGAAGGGTACAGACAGTAATGCTGCTAGGTTTCAGAGAAAGGAGTCTCCATTTACTAGGATTTGTGGAAGAAGTAAGATTATCTGTACCTTGAAGTATAAATAGGACTTAACCAAGCAGAAAGGTATGGGGAGGCATTCCAGACAAATGGAATGGCATTAGGAAAGTATACAGGGGATGTTTAAAAGTGGATCATTTTGGTTAGAGCTCAGGGTTTGTGGTGGGCAGGAAATGGTTAAAGAGATAACTTGGAGTCAGATGATAGAAATCCTTGAATACCTGGAAGAGATTTGGATTTTGTTCTGTAGGCTTATGTTCTTCTAATTGGGGTACACGTTCTTGTGATGGCACAGCTATATGAGATAGTAAGTTCACAGGATAAACATGACATATCTTCTAGGAACATGACTTTTTGGAAGATTCGGGGAAGAAATAATTTTTTATATGAAGATAGATTTATGGAGTAGAAAATACAATTCACATGCAATTTTAAGATAAAAGCCTAAGATTTAAGATAAAAACCTAATAAGATTCTAAAAGAAATTTGTGCTTCTATCAAGCCATTTCATTCTGTAACTCCACAACCTGTAAGAATATGTTTTCATTATCCTCAGCTGTTAACACTCTTCTAATAGACAAGTTTGAAGAACATCGGTCACAGTAGTTTGTGGCCATTGTAAATTTGTTTTAGGACAATTGAGGGGAGATAGACATAAAATTAGGAGGCCAGGCAGGAGACTAGTTAATTCAAGGCTCAGGTTAAAGGCAGTCCTTGGTAGGTTTTTGGCAGTAGAAATGGGAAGAAAGTGTGTAAGATTAGGAGACTTTCCAAAAGAAGATTGTGTTGGATTTAGCGGCTTATGATCTAGGAGAGATGGTTGACAAAGTGAAGTGGAAAGCCACGATGTCTCCCGGGTTTCATGCTTCTATGACTGGAAGCGTGGTAGTGCCATTAGTGGATGTAAGAAGTAAAGAGGAGAGTGCGAAATTGCAAAGAGAGAGGAAGGACCAGCAGGCACCAGAAGGCGTTGATGAATTGTTATTTGATATGTTGGATTGAGAAGGCCGTAGGATATCAGAAGGAGAAGTGGCAGGTAGGCAGTGTAAGAAGGGGAACTGGAGGGAGGTCTGGGATGAATATATAGATTTGGGAACCTTATTCATGGATAATAGATGGGTCCATGAGGGTAGATAGAATTTCTGAGGGTCAGAGTAGAGGAGATGATTGAAGATTGTGCCTTGGCCCCCGGTACTAAATACTAGGAAGGAATAGGGCTATCAGGATGGATTCAGGTTAGGGAGAATCCTTGGAGAGTGTAGTAGTATTGTGGAAGCAAAAGGAAGGTCAAGTTTGAAAAAAGAATATTGTTATTAGTAAGTAGTGGAGAGATCTGAGGGAATGTGGACTGAGGAAAGCCCATTAGATTTGATAATCGTGAGTTAGTGGTGAAATTCAAACACTTTTGAAATTAGAACCATAAAGAAAAAAAACCCTTTCTCTTTCTCTACCAGAATTATCTCTCAATCTGAGCTTTATATACAGAAAAAACTTAGTATACCTAAAAGGAACAAAATGAAACGTACTGTGTGAGAATTGTAAAATATTGGAAAACAAATAGAGAAAGCAATTGGTATATTAATGTATTACTTTGCATTTGAAAGCTTCCATTTTTTTAGGGAAAAAAAGCCGTATTAGCATTCTGGCTCTAAAATGTCAATTTTGACAAGTTGGCTGTGGTTCTGAAAATTAAAATGTATTCTTGCCTTTATTCTCTTGTACTTTTTTGGAACAAGATATTTATATGGGATCCATATAGATCATACATATTTACATATGTCATATATCAAAAGTATATATGATGTATGTATTGGGTAATTTAAAATACATAATGCTGATAATTATTGACTAAAATGAGTCACTATATAACTTGGGCACGAAATCCTTTAAAAACGGGATTTAATTCAAAGTTTTACTTCTCTTTGGTCATTTCCTTAAAAACTTATTTAAAAATAAATACTGAGAAGTGATATTATGGTCAAAGGATCTATATAATCCTTGAGGATTTAGAATTTAAATCAGAATAATCCTCAGAATTTAAATCAAATAATCCTTGAGGATTTAGAATTTAAATCAGAAATAACATAATCATACTTCTATTGATACCAATAAAAGAGCACAATAATTTAAATTTCCATAATTGGGGGACTGAGTCTTTATTGAGTTTGGAAGCATACATATGTGTCTGTCAGGCTATTTAAACATTCAGTAACTTGTTACGATTGTTTTTGTTCCTGAGGAAGATTCGCCCTGAGCTAACATCTGTGCCAGTCTTCCTTTATTTTTTACGTGGTTCACTGCCACAGCATGGCTGACGAGTGGTGTAGGTCCGTGTCCAGGATTCGAACCCGTGAACTCAGGCCACTGAAGCTGAGTGTGCCAAACTTAACCACTAGGCCATGGGGCTGGCCCCTTGTTATGATTTTTAATTCTATTTGAAAACCTACACATAAGTATTAGACTCGTATCATGTCCAGGGGGCATAAATTATTCAGCGTTAACTTGATGCTACAAATACGTTCATTCTTATTGTATTCTGAAAAGATCCCTTTAAAATTGTTTTCATGGTATTAAGTGTTAAAATATATAAAATGTATGCAATATAGATAAGTTAACAAATATGTTAAGGTTCAGTGATACCTGATACTAAAGTCAATATGACTTAGTAATCATGGTCTACTGCATTGTTAAGACAGTGACTCTATTTCAATACAATATTTCACCCTACTTCATTTGGCTTCAAGTTTAGAGTTTTAGCAAGACAACTAGTTTTTTAAACTGAAGAAGTTGTGAAATTAGCCCACATGATGACTTTTAAAATAAAAGCTTTGTAAGTTTTTTATTTAAAAAAAGTTATTTAAAAATTTACCCATTGGTTAAAATTTAGATTGTGACCATCTAAAATTGATTCCCACATCACAAAATATATGAATAAATGATATCATAAGAATTTTGATTGAGAAAGGTAAATGGTGTTCTTTGAGGTCATGTGACAATATGTTTAAAGTTGGTAGTGGTTTTAAAATAAGGAATCTATTTCTAAAACCTTCTATTAGGGATTTAATACCAGGTTATTAAACCACAGTAACTTGGGATGAGTGTAATATTTATTTCATTGGCTTTTTAACTTGCCTCAGTTCATTCAAAGCTTTCTTTCTTTTTTTTTTTTTTTTTTGTGAGGACGATCAGCCCCGAGCTAACATCCATGCCAATCCTCCTCTTTTCGCTGAGGAAGACCCACCCTGAGCTAACATCTATTGCCAATCCTCCTCCTTTTTTTTTCCCAAAGCCCCAGTAGATAGTTGTACGCCACAGCTGCACATCCCTCTAGTTGCTGTATGTGGGACTCGGCCTCAGCATGGCCGGAGAAGTGGTGCATCGGTGCGCGCCTGGGATCCGAACCCCGGGCCGCCAGTAGCGGAGCGTGTACACTTAACCACTAAGCCACTGGGCGGGCCCCCATTCAAAGCTTTCTGAATCTTTTGGATGGATCAACATTTTGGTTGATTTGATAGAGTAGAATCTTCCATTTTGAGACTTCCAGCATATTCCTCTTCTCCACTCTGGCTTAGTTTTTGATCTTGGCTTGTTATATTTACCATTTAGGTTGTTTTCCCCACATACATCATGCCACCACCAGCCTCCTAGAGAAGACAGATATGGAATTTAATGGATACAAACTCATACGTAGTCACTGTTATTATATTTCCCCATGAATATATCTTCATTTCTTATAAATATGACAGTATTGTATGCATGTATCCCAGTTTTAAATAATCTGTAGAAGCCTCATATACACCATCAAAAATTTAATATCAGGGCCAGCCTGGTGGGGGGCTGGCCTGGTGGCATAGCGGTTAAGTGCGTGCGCTCCACTCTGGCGGCCCGGGGTTCAGATCCTGGGCGCGCACCAGTGCGCGGCTTGCCAAGCCATGCTGTGGTGGCGTCCCACGTAAAGTGCAGGAAGATGGGCACGAATGTTAGCCCAGGGCCAGTCTTCCTCAGCATAAAGAGGAGGATTGGCGACAGATGTTAGCTCAGGGCTAATCTTCCTCACACACACGCACACAAAAAAAATTTACTATCTGAGAAAGATTAGTGGTAAAATACCTAGTTGAACTAGAACAAAATGAATACTTATGTTAAGAGGTTTTTACCTATAGAGAAAATGTTTATTTGGGATTCAGATTTTAAAGAGTGGTTGTAGATATTAGTTAATACTTTGGAAAGATATTTTGAAGATGTGAAAGTAAAGTACTGATATTAGGAAAAGGATACCTGAATAACTTTCTTGACAATTGAATTGTCCTTTTGCTTTGTGATCCCAAGTGGAAAACACCAAATCTTTGTGTTCTGGGAGTGCATTGGGGACATTGGCAGTAATCTCACTTAGGTGTAGCGTATAGTTGGTTTCATGATTTCCCAAGTGAAAAGAATATTCAATATAATGCTTGTTGTCTTTCCAGTCTTCTAGCTCAATTCTTAAAATGTAATTAGATTGCTTTACAATGGAGTATATCTTCTCTAGGCCCAACCAAAATTCTCCTGAAAAGAAAAGTAAAAATCTGTTGATGCTAACTGCATATTAGGCACTGACAGTTTTTTTGAGAATGTTTTTTATTGGTGCAAGTAATGAGTTGTTTTAGTCTTGAATCTCTTGGTTATTTTAGAGTCTCTTAAAATGTTTCTTTTTAAACCAATTTTATTGCAGATAGGTATATGTACAAACAATGTTAAAAGTATTAATAGGCCTGCCTAAAATCTGATTATCATTTCTGAAATGGGTATTATGAGACATATTTCACAAGTGAAACATCTTAGGCTGTTATAGATATTTTTAGGTCTGTTCATTGGTAGGATATTATCTCACTTCTAGGTCCGTATATGTGCTGGCTTTACTGTCAGCTATTTATTAATACCCATATACTGTCAAGAGATTTAGGTATTCCCAGAGACATGGATAATAATAATAATATCATTTTCTTCAAATATAGACTTGGCCTTTGATATTTGCTTGATATATATGTTTTCCTTGTAGAAAGAGAAGTGAATAGAATTTAAAAAACTTTTTAAATTTAAAAGCATAATTCTTAATAACTTTTCTTTATAACTTTAAAAATTAGTTTTATTTGGAATTAAAAGCACAGCATAAATACAAATAGATCTCTCTGTAATTATCACAATCCTTTTTATTAAAATATTTAAGGAAAAAATGTCAAAATTTCCTTATTGCTATTGAATTAGTAGGAGACTTCATTTTAAGGATTACAAGTACAAATGGCTTACTTTCTTATAAAAATAAATGAGTACTCTGGACTTCACTGTCTTTTATTTTTGGGTGACACTCACTCTTAGAAGAACATTTGGAGCTACAAAACATCACTGAGCATGCCTTTTAGTTAGGGATTTAACTGGCAGTTTGAATACAGAGTTTTTTAAATGGTCAAATAGTACTGTTTAAAAATTGGATATAATGAGGAATGTTTTTCACTTTATAAATGGGTATTTGTACATTATTTATGGATTTTTATAATGTGCGTTTTGGATTTTAAACCTCTGTTATTTATTTTTATTTTATTTTATTTTTTATTTTGTGATCAAAATATAGTAATTTGCATTAACTATTTTAAACTACACATTCTATAATATACATTTATATTTAAATAATTGAAATCTAAACATTTTGTACTGCACGTCTGACAGCTTCCTTGTCCCTTCCAACCTCCAAATAATTGATATCTAAAATGTTAATAAAAAAGTCGAGTTACCAGTGATAAGGATGCTTTTCTTTGTAGTCATTCATAGCATTTACCACTTACCAAAGCACATAGCACTTAATCAAAATTGTCATTGTAGTTATGATAATTAGAAGCCATTGAATTAAATTGTAGTAAGTATAATTAAGAACAGACCGTAATTGTGATAAGTATAATTCAAATAAAGACAATTGTAATAAGTGTAATTACTAACAGATGTGTAATTATTTGTTAAAAGTTCTTTGAAGGCCAGGACTGTTCCTCATTTATTATTGCATTCCTAGTTCCCAGTCAGAATGAATGAATGTACGAAGTCATCTTACCATCAAGCCTCCCAAAACCATATTTGTAGTTTTCCCAAGATTCATTGAAGTTTTGTGATCCGTCTATTCGGCGTTGAATTAATATCCATGAACTACCTGAATATAATGAACGAAATTGTGTATTTTTAGTAGATTGATGCTGACAGATGTAGTAAAATACTGCTTTTTTGGTTTGGTTTTAATTGGTATCTGTATAAGGTAGTTATTAATGTTGTTATGGTAATAATATTTTATTATTTATTATGGTCCCAAGAAGTTAAGTGAAGGGCAACTAATGAATGTCTTATGGACAGTCATTTCAGATTATTTTATGGAAAAAGATGGAGAATATTGAATAAATGCGTGAGTAAATACATAAATAAACAAGACAAATATAAGTACTAGATCTGTGTAACTACTCATGTTGTATATATGTGTATATATATAATTTTATTTATGTATTTAGAACAGAGATAACAGGATTAGCCTTACTAACAGGCAGTGAGTAACCTGAGCTAACTCTTGTCCATTTTCTCCCTAGGCTAGTTTTACCTGATCTGACATCGCAGTAGACATTAAAAACTTGCGAGTTGCTGGGTCTAATGGAATAGATGCCACTTGTGTGTTCGCCTCTGTTGTAAATGGTGGTACAATCAGCAGGAATGTCTAGAATCAACAGAATGTTATTACATAAGATACAGTAATAAGAATGATACCTTTAGAGCTTGAGGTTTTACTTGGCATTTTATGGAATTGTGGTGAATGTAGTCTTTAGCCTTTGTCAGTAATGTATTACTAAAAAAGAACTAAAAAAGACTTTATGCTAAAGCATTTTTATTAGATGGCATGTTATGCAGAGTGTCAAAATAGTTGTTACCAAACTGATTTCTTTTTAAGAAAAGCAACAAAATGAGAATTTTAAACACTTTTTTTTTGCTAGATACAGTAAGAATATAAATAAAATATCACAGACATTAGTATAGTGCTTGGTACATAGCAGGTAGTCAACAGATATATGTGTAAAGAGTGAACATATATGGAGGAAGCTAACAGAAGCCTTTTTTTCTGTATGAATTACATAAAACATAAATGTGTTTTGAGAGTATATCATTTTGTTGAAGTTTGGTTGGGAATGGGTTGAGACTTTGTTCCTCCATCTTTTTGTTTTTCTTATGAAAAATTTCAAGCAAACAGGAAAGTAGAAAGAAGCATTGAAGAGAGCACCATACTCTTTCCATCTGTATTCAACAATTGTTAACATTTTGCCATATTTGCTTTATAAATACACATACATACAAATATGTATTTTGCTGTGCTATTTGAAAGTAATTTGCAAACATCATGACCCTTAAGCTCTTAGATAGTTTAGCATGCATCTCTTAAATGTGAGATTATTCTCTTACATAACTGCAATACCATTATTACATCTAAGAAAATAATAATTCTATATTATCTAATATCAAGTCTATATTCATATTTCCCTTATTGTCTTAAGAATGTGTTTTATAGGGTTTGAAAAAAACCTACCAGGATCCAATTTAGGTTGACACATTTTATTTGGTGGATTTGTCCCTTTACTATCTTTTAGTCTAGAGCAGCCCCTGAGAATAAGGATTTTTGATGGAAATGTTGAAGATAGAAGAATTTGATGATAATAGCTTCAAGAAGAAAACCCACCATATTATCTTACCATTGTGCTCTACGTTTTTTGTTTCATTCAAGTGAAGAGAGGGAATAGTTCTTGGTGCTCTTGGTTTAGAAGAAAGAGAATTTTCTGTGGATTCTTGAATACCAGTTCTTCTTAACTGATAAAAGAATATAAGTTTACTTTAAAAAATGGTACTGAATATACAGTTAGGGGAGTCTGAATGAGGATATTAAAAATACAACTAATATGCGTCTTTTTAGTTCATAATATGTTAATTCCTTTGGTGTTAAGAGGATAAACAGTGTTATACAGATTGTACAGATTACCTGTTCTCAAAATATTTAATCAGGCACATTATTTAAAAGAGTTCATAAATATGGGGGAAGAAAGGGAGCAAGGCAAAAAACAGAAATTGGTCAAAAAACAGCAAGTCCAAAGGCAGAGACTTTGCTTAGAATATTTTCATATGTTCTGTTTATTTATATGAATAGAATATATATTCTATTCAGTAACACAGGCAGATTTTAAATTTAATAATTCTCAGTTATAGGTCTTACTGATTCTCAGACCTGCTGTAAGGGCATAGCACATAGTTTAAAAACAAGGCTGCTTTCTTGATGAGTTTTTTTGTGTGTGTGAGGAAGACTGGCTGTGAGCTAACCTCTGTCAATCTTCATCTTTTTGCTGAGGAAGATTAGCGGTGAGCTAACATCTGTGCCCATCTTCCTCTATTTTGTATATGGGATGCCGCCACAGCAGGGCATGATGAGGGGTGCATTGGTCCGCGCCCAGGATCCGAACCTGCCAACACTGGGCCGCTGAAGCCGAGCACGTGAACTTAACCACTATGCCACTGGGCCAGCCCCTCTTGATAGTTTTTGACATGTAAACATATCTGTAGAGGAACAAATTGGCAGGCTTATTTGCTTACTTTCAATATAGTCAATATTTCATTGTCTATTAGTTTAGCAATATAACAGTTTATTTTTATTTAAAATGCGCTGGGTTTGCAATTTACCGACTGATGACTTTTCTTACTGATGGCCTGAGAAAAGCAGAGTATGTGAAATCTTGTGTTATTAGGGATAGTTTTTGATGCCAGCATAAATGGCATTTCCTAGGGCCTAATTCATGAGGATCTGTTGTAAAGTGCACTTACTGGGGATTAGTCTTTCCTATTAAGTAACTGTGTGATCTTAAAGTCACTTAACTTTTTAGAGTTTTGGTTTCTTAATTTAAATTTGAGGAAATTGGATCAGATGATCTGAGGCTTCTCCCAACTCAAAAATTTATTGTTTTGAATTCTTCATACATTTTATTATTAGACAGAGTGTATATCATCTTATAATAGTGACATTTTGCTTTTGTGAGCAGGTTCATTTAATCATAATAAAAGATACAGGAAAAAATAATTTAGAAAAATAACAAAGAAATTATGGAAATCAGAAGTAGTTGGCAAAAAACTTTTTGGACAATTAGTAAAAATAACCTACCAAATTATGATTCATAATAACCTAGCAAAAATAACCTACTAAAATTGAGTCATAAAATTACTGCAACATAATGATATGTTTGTTTAACGGAAATTGGTAATAACATTTGTTTTATAATTCTTGGGAACTATTTTTTATTACTGGTTTCTCTGGGTCTATATTATTTTTGGAACTCTCTTGAATGGCTGTTTAATAGTGTTACTAATGAATATTTTTGAACTATGGTGCTATATATTGGAATGCTTAGATTCTGACATACCTTTATTCTAAAAAGGTATCTCTCTTCTTCACCTAGCCAGTTCTTTACATTGTAGGTTAATTATATTGTTGGGTGTTGAAATTTAATTATCAGGCACACAGTTTCTAATAATAAAAATAATAATAATCATAAGTTTTTATTGACTTCTCTGTGCTGAATATGACATTACCTTTATTAATTACTGAATTATATTCATTGAGTGTATATTTATTGAGTGCCTACTATGTGTCTGACAGTGTTCTATATTCTGGGGCTACCTCAATAGAAATAATGGAAGAAAATCTCTGCTCATGGAGCTTACATTCTAGAGCAGCGACAGACTAAGATAAATAACAAAAATGTGTATTATGTTACATAGAGGTAACTATTAAGGAAAAAAAGAGATTAATGAAGGAGGTAGCAGATTTCAAGGATGGAAGTAGGGGACTGTAATTTTTGATTAAGTGACCTGGGAGGGTGTCATTGAAAATTTTCTATTTGATAAAGACCTAAAGGAATGTGAGTGGGCCATGTAGATACCAGGGAGAAGAGCATTCCAGACAGAGGAAACAGCAAGGGCAGAGGCCCTGAGATGGCAGCATGTTTTATGTGTTTGAGTAACAGTGAAGGGGCCAGTGTGGCTGGAGCAGAGGAGATGACTCCAGGGAGATAATAAAGGGTCATCTGGGGTCTTAGGAGCCACTGTGAGTGAGATGGGTTTTGAACAAAGACAGACGTGACCTAATTTAAATTTTCATAGATTTATTTTGGCTTCTATATTGAAGATATACTTTATATGAATTAATTCTTTTTTTCTCGCAACAATCTTATAAGATAGGTTCTGTTATTTTTGTCATAGAATAAGTGAGGAAACTGAGAGACAGAGGGCTTAAGAAATTATTCAAGGTCACACAAAGTTTTCGAGCCAAGCTTCAAACCCAGGTAGTTTATTAGCTTCAGAGCCTACAGTCTTAACAGTCATGCTGCTGTGATCCTTTTATTCAGTATCCAACTATAATTATTTTAAATAATTTTAGGGTCCAGTGTTTCCATAAATGTAAATTTTATGTAAAAGATTGGACATACATTAAATGTTGACTTACCTGATTTTCTATTTCTTTTATTTGACTGTGCTGTTGGTTTAATTGTCTATATTGTTCTTCCATGGTCTGGAGAAGATCTTTGATGCTATTATCTTGCTGTTCTACAAAAGTCTGGACATAGATTGTAGGTTGGTTAGAAGTTTCTTTCTTTCTTTTTTCTTTTTTGTTAAACTAGACTTTTTAAAATTTCCTGTAACACTATCACAATCTAATTTTTTTAAACTAATAGTGGATTAGGAAAATGAATATTGGCAATCATTTTTCCCTTGTATGCTTCTTTCAAATAGTACTTTTGTTTTTATGTTTTGTTTAAAATGTACCATCTCTAAAATCTGATTTCCTGAACTTTAAACTCCTTCAATGAAGTAAAAACCCCAGTATTTTAATAGGAATGAATCTTTACCATTTACTGTATTACTTTTATCCATTTTAAACATGGGAAAATAGTTTCAAAGTTAGATTCCTTTAACTTTTTACTTGCCTCCAATAATTTGCAATACTGTAATAATTTAGTGTTCTAAATTTTATTACTTTGTAATTTTCATTGAAATGTAAAGTTTAATTGTTTTCATATTTAATGTTAGGAAAACATAAAAACCAACTTGAAATTATGATGGGAAATTTTATTTTCTGAAGGCTTTTTTTCTTGAGAAAAATAAAGTATTTCAACAATGCAATAAAGTATTTCAAGTAGCATGTCTTAAAGTATTTTTTTAAAAGATCCATATTGAAAACATAATCATGAACACTCTGGATTCTACTTACTTGAAGTGAAGTTACTTCTGGGTGTTCCTGATTTTCAGGTTGATTTTTAATGAACTTGGTTAATTGCCCCTCCAAATATTTCACTTTTTGTCGAAGTAGACTTTTTTCTTCTAGGAGGCTTTCAAGTTTTGAGTTGAGCTCAAGTGACATATTCTTCACTTCTTCATTTTTGACTTGCAGTTTGGATGTAGTTCTTTTAAGTTCCTTTTCTTCTTCTTTGATTTCATTCATTTGCAGTGATAGATCATAAAAAGACTGATCAAATATGTTGAGTTTTTGAAATATGTCATTAATTTGGCCCTTAGTCTTGTGGACAAAGTCTTTAAGACCATGTCCTAACTGAAGGAGGCCATTGGCTAAAATTTTTACATCATCTAACATAGCAAATTTTGATTTTGGCTCTGGAGATACAGAATCAGATGATGAATAGTCTTGATCAATTCTGGAAGAAATAACTAGAGGAGCAATAAAAAGAAAGAGCTTAATCGTGTACATTTTTATCCTATTATTCAATTGCAAGCAATTTGGAACTAGTTTTCTCCTGTAAGCAGACCTAGACTTCTAAACTCTCTCTATATCACTATTTGCCACATAAATGGTAAGGTTGGCAAGTGAATATAGTTAATTATTAAGCTGTGTAAACTTGTAGGAATGTAACCTTCCACATTGAGTTAGAACAATGCTAAATGAAATCAACGAAATGAGCAACTAACTTAATAAGTCATTTTAAATTGTATTTAATTTAGCTGTATTATAAACTGCACTTTCAGTGTTATGAGATCTACCTGTTTTTAAAAGCTCATTTTAACTTGTCATGATTTTTCAAGATTTACAGGTAAAAACCAAACTCTTTTGACTGGTAAATTCATCATGAAAGTTGAGGAAAAATTAATGAGTTAAGTATGCATTTCCCAAATTGTTATTTTAGTTTGTATGGAAACAGTGACCCATCCCCAAAAATGCCTTCTCTGATAAGACTTCTTCCACTTCTTCGGGTGGTATTAATGGCTGTCAATGCTGCATTCCCATGGTATTCTGTATAAGCTAACATATGATTATATAGTCCTTATTATTTGTCACTATAATTGTTTATTAGTATGTCTTTTTGCTTCAGATGCTCTATCTTAACCATGTTTGTATATTATCACAAAATCCCATACATAATAAGTATCATTAAAAGGCATTTCACCCCTTTTCTCCATGATATTCTGTCTAGCTTCTTTTCCATGTGCCCACTGAAAGACCAATAGATATGTGGTCTTCTAAGGTTAAACCAGAATTAAATACTTCCAGTGTCAGAAACTATTTGCCCATTATAAATTTTTCTGAAGTTTGTGAGCTTGGTAACAATGTTGATAATATAAATTTAACAAAACCCCCAAAATAGTAGTATATTTAAAAATTAATGTTCCCCACTGTGCTTCTAACTTAGTGTTAAAAGGAAAAATACTAAATGCTTCAGTAAATTATGAATGATTATTCTTCTTGAGTGTTCATATTAAGAACTTTATGAGAAAATCAATCTTTTAAAAATGCCTTATCTTGACAAATTAATAGAGTCAAATTGTGCAGTGTGTGGGCTCTGGAATCAGACTAGTCTGTCTCCAAAAGCCAGCTCTAGCTGTCTGGCCCTGGACTAGTTACTTAACGTCTCCATACCTTAGTCTCCTCATCTCTAAGTTGGGGTAGTTATAGTACATACTTAATAGAGTTATGAGAATTAAGAGAAGTAATATGTGTAAAGCACTTAGAACCGTGTCTGGCAAATAGAAAGTACTCAAAACGCTAGTTATTATATCATGTGAAATGACCTTTTAACCTGTGTATGTGTGTATAATCAGCCCTACATAAAAGAAATTTTTCATCAAGTTAATAGCTTTTTTGCAAAAGGAAGATTTAACATAATGAATTTCAGTTTAAATTGTAAATTGTCAAGCAAAACTTTACGAAATGAACCATTTCCAAATTTCTATTCTTAGAAATGCCTCTTCCTGGTATAAAATAGAGGCCCTTTCTTTTGATGATCTAGGATTAAGGGCTTTTGGATATAGTAGTTACAGTGGAGATAGTACACCATTGTGGTCAAGAGTATGATTCTGGAGAGGGACTGGCTGGATTGGAATCCTGGCTCTGCTCTTCTTCAGCTCTGTGACCCTTGGTCAAATTATTTAGCTTTTCTTTACCTCTATTTTCTTATCTGTCAAGTGAAGATAATTCCTACTTTGTAGGGTTGTATAAAGATTAAAAATTAGTATTTTTAAAGCACTTAGAACACTACCTGGTATATAGTAAACACTACACAGTATTGTATATTAGCTATTTTTTTGGTAATTAAAAACAATCAATGCATTTATGCCCATTCTGTAATATTTTACTGATGAATATCATCTAATCTCATGTTAAGATGACATAAGTTAGGAAACTTTCCTAGAATCTGGTTTTCTGAGTTTTGGTTTCTTGGACCTTTGTAAGTACAGGAATTATGTCCTTTGTTTAGCCTGTGTATACTTTTTCTAAATGTCCAGTACAGAACCACATAAATATTTCTGTTTGTAACAGAAGTAAGAATGCAAGCAAATAAAAATATACAAATACAAATCCTTCCACTAATGAAGAAGAAAAACAAAAAAATTTCCTTATTCTTCATTTTCATCTTACCCTTGCCACAGGTACATGTTATGGGATTATAAAAGTGTATGTTGAACTACTGAAGAAATTTGAATTTTCTCCCTCTTTTTTAAAGGGAAAAGTTAGTGTTGTGATCATTGGTCATGAAGGGCATATTTCAAAACTTCTCTTAACTAAACTGTCTGCTTTTCTGGCTTAAAACTATTGACCCTGATATTTCATCTACTTTCTGGTTGAGGGGGAATTGAGATGGGCCAACTTCTCTTCTCTATTGTACTATAAGCTGTTTATTGGCAAGACCTATATCTGTGTTTAATTTATATCCCATACAGGGATATAAATTCTTTACATGTTGGAGAAACAATAAATATTTGTTGAATGAGTGAGAGAATGATAAAGTCATAACATGAGAGTTTTCCAAGCACAAAATTTGCGTATAGTAGATGCTCACCCCTTTTTGATATTGGAGGTTCTTTTTAGAGAAAGGACTATGAAAAGTAGCCCCTTCCATGTGTAAAAGTAACTGGACACTAATACCAAAGAGAGGCTGTTTGTTGGAATTTCCTTCCATTTTGGTTACTATACTAGACTATGACACTTTTTGCACAACTTACACAATGCCTCACGTGTAACACTAACAGATAGATTAAAGACAATGGTCACGTATTCTTGGTTTATAGTATATTTTCTCTGGGAAGAAATATCTGGGTAATTTTTTTTTCTTATAGTAGTTTGACATGTTAGTCAATATAATGAAAGTCAACAATTTGCCTAATTACAAGCTGCAGAAGAGTGTCAAGCTGTGGGAAAATGTAATGAAAATAGTAATTTTATAAATGATTCTACATCTACTTTTAATGCCTCCTGTCTGAGTACACATTGTTAAAGGCAGAATCTAACCTTTGCTTGAACCTGTGCCTATTTAAATAGAACCCTGATCAAATATAGCCAGTAATGTTATAAAAATTAAAAATTTTTATGCGGAAGAAAACAAGAAACTCAGCAAAATTAGGCTCTAATCTAAGCATTCCTAGTTTCTAAGAACTAATATACAAAACTTCTTGGCTACATAGAATTGTAGGACATTTAGGAGATTTGTTTAAATTCCAAGCAAAGCAAAGTCCTTTATCCTCCCCTAGGTTGTGCAATCTTAGGGAGATAACGACTTCCAAATAAAACACAGGGCATTTTGGCTCTTTTGAATATAGTATCCCCTTTAATGTTTTCCTTTTTACTGTGATGGTTTGTTTTTGAATTCATATGTTTAGTAGAAAGATTCTGAAAGTAACTGAGAAAAACACATTTATAAATAGAAATGTTTATATTAACTAAAGAATAATGCCAGAGTACTACATTAGCGCCCCTTTCCTCTCCTGTCCAGAACAGCACTGTCCAATGGAAATATAGTGTGAGCTATACTTGTAAAAAAACTAAAAAGAAACAAGTGAAATTAATTTTAATAGTATATTTTATTTAATGCAATATATCAAAAGTTATCTTTTCAACATGTGGTCAATATAAAAATATTAATTAGATATTTTATATTCTTTTTTCATATTAAGTCTTCCAAATCTGGTGTGTATTTTATACTTACAGCATCTCTCAATTAGAACAGGCAAGTATCAAGTGCTTGGTAGTCTTACTACACTATTTTATTGGACAGCTCAGATCCAGAAGATGAGTGACCTTTGAAGGAATCATTTTATCTTACTTTTTTTCATGCTCACTATTAATAAATGTTAAATTTTTTTTATGTTGAAAGTACTTTTTGTGGAATCTCAGATATTTCAAAAATTTTTTATTTAAAAAATAAAAATCTTGACTCTTCACTATTAACATTTTGGGGTCTATCATACCAGATCACTTAAAGGATTAGCTAAACATAATTTTTTTCCAACACATATGGGATCGTGATATATATAGCTCATGTTATATATATAAATCAATTTAAAAAGTTCATAGATGTTGACTATGAAATTATGATTTCTCTTGTCAGATTATCCTTCAGAAGGGTTGTGCCAGTTTATATCCCTACAAAGAGTATATGAGAGTTCCTGTTTTCCCATGAATTTTTACTGATGCTTTGAATGAGATAGACAAAAAATATCAATAAATCTAATAGGCAAATATTTCTAGTTTATTTTGCTGTCCATCTATTTTGCTGTCTTTGTAAATTTCCTGAGTATTATGTAAGTCCCCCCATCAAACTCCTCCTTTTTTTGTTTGTCTCTTTCTGACTAGTTTTAGGAATTATTTACTTATTACGGATACTAACTCTTTGTTATATAGGGAACAGTGTTTTTCCAATTTGTTGTCTGTCTTCCACCTATGTTTATGGTATCATCTGCTCTGTAGAAGCTTTAAAATTTGTCTTTTATGATTCTTATGGCTCATGCTCAGAAAAGTCTTCCTCACCTATAAAATATGGTTTCATTAAAGCTTTTCTAGTACTTTTATGGTTTTATTTTTTATTATTTAAACCTTTGATTAATCTGGAATTTATTTTGAGGAGGAGGTAAAATAGGAATTCAGCTTTTTTACCTAAGTGGCTAGTCAGCTATGTCAACACTTTTCATTAATTTGCCTTCTCTGCTGATTTGAAATTCTTCCGAAGGAGTAAATGCAGGGTAAAGACTTACTAGGTCTATATGGGAATTTATTAGTGGAGTCTCTAGTCAAATGGAAAAGAATCTGGATCCAATTGCAAACTTTTCACCTTCAGAATTTAAAGTTGTGTTGCTTATATTGGAAATCAAGCATAGCTTATAGATGATGTTCAATTAATTCCCTTTTAACCTGGAATTGAAACGCCTGGAAATGTTAAGTAACTGAATATTTGTGTGCATTCTGTGCTGTTCATTCATTCATTCATTCATTCATTCATTCAATATGATTCACTGTTTTAGGCATTGAGAATATCGTAGTTAACTAGATAGATAAAGTCCTTACCCTCATGGAGCTTGGGCTTTATTAAAGGAGATATGTAAATAAGAAATAATACATAAATGAACAAGATAATTTAGGATTATTTTAAGCGTGTTGTTTAAGAGTTGTGAATGGAATAACAAAGTGATGTGATGGGGAGGAGGTAAAGGTAAGGCTTTCTGAGACTTGAAAGATGGAAAGGGGCCAATCATGTCCGTGTCCACAAAGCTAAGACAGTAGTAATCCCACTGCAGAGATTCTGAGGGGCTGGGGAAGCATGATGTGTTTTGCTTCTCTGTGTGTTTTGCATGTCTATGCTATTTGCAAATTTCTCGTTGAAATTTGTGGGCAGATTCTTTAGTCTCAGTTCCTCTTGTGGGCTCTGGTGACATTCTTTGTTCACAGCACTTGCTATACTGTATTATTCTTTGCTTGTCTGATTCTCCCTCTAGACCATGAGTTCTATGAGGACAAGGACTGTCTTTTATCTCTATGTTCTCAGTGTCTAGCACACTGCATACTCAGTAAAAGTTTGTTACAATGAGGAATTATAAACGTAAGTGAGGCCAATCTGTTATCATGTGCTTTGGACCATGGCCTCTCCCACCATTTCGGGAATCTTACATTCTTGTTCTAGTATCTACAAACTCTGTCTCAGCTGGATTCTTTTCATTAGGGTTTAATCAAACTCCAACCTTTCTAATCTTAAAAAGCTTTCCAAGTCCCCATATTCTGTCTCCAACTATTACATTATCCTTCTCCCCTTCCCAGCTGCACTTTTCATAATCTCACTTATTTCATTTTCTTACCTCCTACGTGCTCTTGAACCTACTTTTATCTGTTTTCAACCTCAGATTATCAGTGACATTCATGTTACTAAATCCAGTTGACATTTTTCAATTCTAACCTCATTTGGCCCCTGAATAGCATTTGACACTTAACTATTTAATTCTTTTTCTATTTTCTTCCCTTGGCTTCCATGTCACTGCACTCTCATGGTTTTCCTTCTTCTTTTTTGTGGGTGCCTTCTCAGTCTCCTGTGCAGGCTCATCCTCCTGTGGCTGACTTAGAATCCTGGAGTTCCTTAAGACTCCATTCTGAGAAGAACACACATGAGTAATTAAGTGCTGCTCCACTTCTCTCATAGTTGATGTCCTTGAGAATGATTCTTAGCACAGGAAAAATGATACATAGATGCAAGATAGAAAAGGTTAAATAAAAACTTTGTAGTAGTGAATTTGAATTTGAAGTATCAATATGAATCCAGGATGAATTTCATGTTAAAAGCATTTCCCCCTAATTCTTTCTGCTTAAATGGCCTAGAAACAATGACTAACCCACAATGAGTGCCCAGACTGTGGCTTGGAAAAAAATTTCTCATTCAAAGAACCACAGCTCCTTGGAGAAATGGCTGATGCCGGGTCTGGGGAGAAACTGTGCAAGAAGAACCTGGAACATCTTGTCATAACAGATAGCAAGAAGCCATCAAAGACTATTACAGCTAAATCAAAGGACTTAGGAGCCAGTTTGAATAGGCTTTTTCATTTGCCAAAGATGGGACAATTTGAACACCAATAAAGATAATAACTGCTGTGTATTGAAAGCCATTAATATGTTTGGTCCATGAGTTTATAAGTGATGCTAAAAAAAAGACTTAATTTGGGGCCGGCCCGGTGGCGCAAGCGGTTGGGTGCGCGCGCTCCGCTGCGGCGGCCCGGGGTTCGCTGGTTCGGATCCCGGGCGCACACCGATGCACTGCTTGGTAGGCCATGCTGTGGCGGCGTCCCATATAAAGTGGAGGAAGATGGGCACCGATGTTAGCCCAGGGCCGTCTCCCTCAGCAAAAAAAAAAAAAGAGGAGGATTGGCAGATGTTAGCTCAGGGCTGATCTCCTCACAAAAAAAAAAAAAAAAAAAAAAAGACTTAATTGATCCCTTTTAGAGGATTGTAATGCAACAACTGATTATTTTGAAAGCTGGCAAATAATGGAAAAGAATCAAGTATTTATTTCTGCCTCTCATATAATGACTCACTGGCTAAGCAAATAGCAGATGGGGAAAAGCACTCTTCATAGAAATAATACCACATATTAAATAAAGAAGGAATGATAGAATATTACCTTTTGGCAACCCTTAATGGGTTAACGGATTTAGGCAATGATCATCATTGTCTACTAATTGCACAAAAAGAGAAACAAGAACCAAACATTTTCCTCCTGATAGAAGGACACAGCACCATTTATGAAGTGATCTTGCCGAAAAAATTTGAACCTAAATACGATCAAGGCTCTACATCCAACTCTCAATTTACAGAAAACATAGAGGAACATGTTAAATGTCACTACAGGGATGCAGTCAATAAAATCCAGCCTCTGGAAAAATCTGCACAAAAGTAGTCCAGTTTCTTCAACAAATATATTGCAAAGGTAGAAGATGAAAAGACTTGCCCTCAGTCAACTAAGTATACATCTCTTCCTCCCATAGCTTCTGCATACCTCTGTCACAACACTACATTGTTTCGAAATGGTCTATTTATAGGCATTTCTGTCCTGTTGGACCATATGTTCCTCAAGACCAGGGAAGGGCTTCTTAATCTTCCTTCATTTCTCTGGTGCACAACATAGTGCCTGACATTTGGTGCAGAATCAATCAATATTCCCTGTACAAATTTTATTTGATGACTTCAGTGGTTAGTCATAGTTATCTTTGATCTTTAGTTCTTTTGAACAGGAAACTGTCGTATGGTAACATTTCCATATTTGCCTTTTGCACTTTTGACAAGTGACTCTTCTCCATTTCTTTAATGACTTTCAGATTGTATGCTTGTTGTCATACACACCCATCCTCCCACGATGGAAATTACGTTATTGCTTTTTTAAATTATAAAGATCATATATTCTAAATGTAAAAAATTTCAAACAAAATAGAAAAGTATGAGACAGAAACTAGAGCCATCATTATTAACCACTATTAATATTTCGAAAACATCCTTTTATCCACCTCCCCACCACCCAAATTTTCCATAAGTAGGGTAATGACACTATACATCCTCCTCTGGAACCTGCTTTTTTTTCATCTAACATGTTGGGTATCTTTTTTCCACATCAGTAAATACTCAGTACTTTGTCATTTTGGGTACAACATAGTAGTCCTTCTTATTAATATACCACAATTTAATTAATCCAGTACTAATGAATGTTATATTTCTAATTACTTGTAATTATTCACTATTATAAAAAAATTCTGGTGAATTTCTTTGAACACACCGATTTGCACATATGTGCAGTTCTCTCCTTAGACTAGAGGTGGGTTTTGGGGTCAAAGGATGTGTTCATTTAAAATTTCTATATTGCCTTACCACCTTCCAGAAAGTTTAGACCTATTTTCATTGCCCCAGCAGTTGATTTAGCAGGATTTTAGAATACTTGAAGTCTTGTTCATTAGCTTTCAGCACTAGTCTTCAGGTAAAGTAACTCTCATTATTTTATTTATTTATTTATTTTTTAAGCCCTCTCTTTGATATTTTTTCTTGGATTATTTCTTTTCTCTGTGTTGGCAGCAGGAACTGATAAAGTTGTGTAAGATGCAAGATCATAAACTGGACATAAAACCAAATAAATGCACAGTAATATGTGATTGTCTTATAGTAACTACCTAATACTGTTATACCTACCATATTGTCATACGTGTTTTTGAACAATAATGCAGAATATTATACCTCTTAAATCCTTGATCACATTTATACAAAAGCTGTATTTATAAATGTCATCCTACTTATATGTGCTTGGAGGAACTAAGATAATATTAGAACTGTCTCTTAACTTCTTAATAATGTTTCAGTCCTACTCATTTATTTCCCAAAAGCCTCTTGTAGAGGAAAGAACGTGTGTTTTTAACCTTGTATTCTGATTTCAGCTTTGCCACTTACTTGGTTGTATGTGAAAATCACTTAACTTTTCTAGGCCTCAATTTATCTGCAAAATTGGGATATATTTAATTGCTATCTATTTGAATGATTGCTCTAAGGATAAATAAAATATTGTATGTGAAAATACTTAGCATAGTGGCTAGCAAATATTAATAATTCAGTATTTGTTCGTCTGTTTCTTTTGTGGCATGTAGTGATACATAGTGTTGTTAAATATGTATTCACTGTCATGCATGCTGTTGCCTTCACAGAAATCTTCTCTACATATACCCTCAGAGTCTCAATTTTGCCAATCGTCAAGGTTCTGCCAGAAATATAACAGTGAAAGTCCAGTTTATGTGCGGGGAAGATCTGAGTAATGCCATGCCGGTAAGAAATGTTCTTTACTATTCCCATACTTCATATGTGGTTTATATGGACATTTTTTTGGTATCACTTGGTTGGCAGCTCTAAACTGGAAATTAGTGTTGTCTTGTAAACCAGAGTTCTAACTGTATTACTTCCTGTACAGATGGTAATGAGTTTACTTGAAGTCTTATTTATTGAGGACTTGGTATATGCTAGGCACTCCCAGAGATACAAAGATGAATAAGGCTTGTAGTCTAGAGGATATAAGGAAATACATAAAATTCTAAAATAGTAACTCTCAAAAGAGAGATCACAATCACTTAGGGTGCTCTAACAAAGCACAGATACCTTTTCTCTGCTCTTGGCACCTGTGATTCTGATTCTCTTCCTTTGGAATGAAATGCCAGGTAAGGGAGGTGGAAAGTGATGGGAAGTATATGAGGTTGTGGTGTGGGTTGAAAATGCTCCCCAGGTGATTCTAACATGTATGATTCTTCCCGTCTTTGCTGAGAAAATCAGGCAATAGTTCTCAACCTTGGCTATATATTACACTCACCTGGGGAGCTTTTAAAATACCAATGCCCGGATTGAATCTTATTCCAATTAAATTATAATCTCTGGGGGTGGGAACCAGGCAGGTATCAGTATTTTTAAATCTCCCCAAGGGATTACATTTTGCAGCCAATATTGAGAACCAAGGTATGCGCCAATTATTAGAAGATTGGTATAGGAATTCAGAGGCATAAGTGTTCAGAGGTAGGAGAGAATGCCTTGCTGAGGTAACAAGCAAGTCTTACCTGGAGGAGGTATATCTGAACTAAAACCCTAGGTCGTTAAAATGTTAGTGGCAATGAGTTTAGGCGGTGGGGGAAGGAAAGTGATTCAAGTTGGAGAAGGTCCTTCAACAGAGGTACAGTGGTGAGTTGCCGGTGAGCCAGAAGCGTGAAAGATAAGTCAGAAATAGTAGGTTGAGGCCAGACTGGGGAGATTCTTGACTGCCCGATTGTCATTTAGGATTTGTGGGACACTAATAAATGCAAGTTCCAGGAAAGTCAGTGTTTGGCTCAACTGAAGTTAGTAACATGGAATAGGAGCATGCTGTCTCTGTAGATGTACAACCTCTGAGAACCCTGGTGGAATGAAAATGAAGTAAGAAAGGTACATTGTTAACAGGGTTTTATTTTAGCCTTCTGTGTCCGTCATTTGAATCCAATTCTTCTGATTTTCTACTTACTAGGAAAGCAATACATTTTCTTCTCCCCTATTACCTCAGTTTCATCAGCTTTTAAAGATTTTGACAGCAGCAAGCACAAATTATTCATCTTTGTATTCTTCTGTGGCAACTGTTTCAGATCCTTGCATATAATATGTGCTGAATAAATATTTGTTGAATAACTGTAGAATTTATTTTGAGGTTTGGAATTAGCATTTCATGCTCTTTACCAGCTCTTCATTTCTGCTGAAGGAATGAACGTGCTATCATAGTTGATGAAAAGATACTGGATTGTGAAAATAGATGCTTTGTTATGCTATATGTGAATTGGCGTATGAATTTGAGCTTATGGCAAATGAAGTATATGTACAATAATCTGTTTTTATTGTTTGCCAACAAACTCTTCTTATCTTAGCATGGATGTGGCCTCCTCCACAGAGCCCCAGCTGGGTGCAGCCACACGGACAGTTTGACCTCCCTCTTTGGGTGCTCCCATAGCATCTTCTCCCTTCTTTTATCGGCCTTGTCACTCTGTGATTATATGCTTATTTCTTCATCTTGTCCACTAGATTGTGAGCTCCTTGGGGGCAGGGACCGTGTCTTACATCTATGTCTTGATGTCTGTTGTAGTTCTTGGCACATAATTGATGCTCAGTTCATGTTGATGAATGATTAAATATACATATCAAATGGTCAAAAAAGGAACACTTTCTACTTTTTATCATTCATGTTATGAAAATAAATTACCTTGTGAAAAATGATAACTTCTCAGAGGGGAAAAAAGGTACTACATTCCTTTCACTTACATGAAAATATAATGCTTTTATGTTTATGTGAGTGGCCTGTTTGAAAGAATGTGTAAACATAGATACATTGAGTTTGCCTATTTTTTTTTAAGTAAGAACTATTCAAAGGGTCGTAAGATAATTTTTTGGTCATATAATATCATATGATAAAATCATAAACTTCATAATTCTGGCACTGGAATAACATTTTATAAAAACATAGTAACATATTCTTAGCAAATTGATGAAATTAGACTTATCTAGAAGAGTCGTAATTATTACACTTTTACATACCCTTAAAATAAAAGGACCTGCTTGAAATGTTGCAAAAAGAAACACAAATACCTGTTAATATGTTCTTTTTATTTAGGGATGGTGCCAATCAATTGTTTTGTAGAAGGAATAGACTTTGAGTTGTTTTATCAGTTGTGTTGATGGAAGTGCAGTGACATGTCCACGTGCCTATTCATGCGTATGTAGGAATGCCTGGCCAGCCGTAAGAGTTTAATCTGTGGTTAGATAACATTGCAAGCCTAACTGTCTTGCAAAGGAATCATAGCTATGACCTTGACATCATTAAGCCATTTATCTAATCAGCTGCCCTAATTAACCACAGTATTGCTGTATTAAAATTAAAAGAGGCAGATATACAAGACCGATTTATTTTACCTCTAAACCTACTCCAAAAGTAGTATTGTATTTTTTTAATGTGGTGGACTTTTTTTTTAACACATATGTAAGAATATGAGAATGGAGCTCCTCCTCCATTGTAGTGTAGCTTGCAGGGAGTATTGGAAACAAAGGATACATAGCTTGATCTAAAATAGGATTTTTTATTTTAGAATGACTGCTGTTTCAGTGGAGAAGCCACCAATTTGTATAGTAGATATATGCTACCATTCTAGAACCATATTTCTTATATAAATTCCAGATGATATGCTACATCCACATTTTAAAATGAATTCTTCACCTTCTTTAAGAAAAAGAAATGTACCTTACTGCCCAATAGATATAAATATAATGGATAGAAACTTTTTGAATGTTTGAATGTCAGATGGGTCTGTAGTTCGAAAGAAATTTATAGTTAAGCAATTGAACTTATGAATGAACGTCGGTAGGCACATTGTTCTTCATTGGGCTGATTTTGCCCATTGTTTTCGAAGTTATTAAATCAGACAAATTCTTACATAGATATGAAACATCCAGCATTTATGACAACAAAGTTTCAACATGCTGTTATTTGTTACAGGTAATCTTTGGTAAATCTAGCTGTTCAGAATTTTCAAAGGAAGCCTATACAGCCGTAGTATATCATAACAGGTACTGAATTCAAATATTTCTTTCAAAGTTACTCACTTCTCAGTGGCATTGTTAGCACTCACGTTAGTGTGTTTACCAAATGCTTTGTTGCACTGAATGTGCAAATTCAAGACAGTTGACATCAGAGTTATAATTTTCAACCTGTAGATGCACATTCTCCATAGACATCTCAAATATAAGACTTTATACACAAAACATCTTTTCTATCAAATTCTCTGATCTTTTCATTTTATTATATTGTTATAGATTATCATTTGGCCTCTGGTCCTCTGGTCTTTCCGTGTTATTTTCCCCTGACACTTTGTAGTTTTACTTAACTCTTTACTAAGCTTGAACCCATTAGTCAGTTAAATTGGTGGTATTCTCAACATCCAGTAATCCTTTGACTTAGTGCCTTTCCATTTTACTTCTTTGGGAAATTGTTAACTTTGGATAACCTTTAACTTCTGCTTTCTTTTCTTTTTTTTTTGATTATTGACTGTTGTTGGAGAAAAATCACAAAAATGTACTAATCAGGGCTATTGATGTTATTTTATCATATGCTGGGGCTACAGTAATTTATTTGATCTTCTTTTGGCCCCACTACTCTTCGTGATCTTTTGTCATCATTGTTTACCTCTCTCAGTTGGCAATGGCCATTTGAAGACTTTCTCCCCTCTCTTCTTGCTCTTTTTCTGTTAACTTTACTCTTACTGTCCCTACTTTATTAAGTTGATTGAGACCCTCAAACTAGGGATCCATCAGCTTCTCTGCTCTTCACCTCAGTATCTCCGTGTGATCTGCCTTTCCTTCTGTTTCAAAGATAGTAGTAACTTAACCCTGCACAATGTGAATCTTTTCACTTCTGCTCTCACCCATCTTATCCAGCCTCTTCCAGAATGTGACTCCGTCAGTTATCCCTTCTCTGCATCATCAGTCCCCTGCTTCATGGGCTCCATCTCTTACTGTGAAGAAGAAGCTTAAGTTTCCTGTACTTAAAAAAACAAAACAAAACAAAAGTCTTTCTTCAGTACTATTGTGTAGCATGGTTTTTCCTTGCCCTCCTTAAATCTTTCTTCTTTCTCATCTTTATTTTACCGCCCTCTCTCAGTTTCCTTCTATCTCTTTGAGCACTTTTTTTTTTCTGTAGTAATTACTCTAATTTTTCTTTGTAAGTATAGACATTGCACACAAGACACTAAGATTTTGCCCTTAACCCTGTCTTTCTATAATCTTCTCTCTCTAAATAATCTTACATGTATTTCTTTGAGTTACCTTCAGTGAAAATGCTGCTACTTTTATGTTTATGTGGATTGTTCCCAGCTCTTTATTTTCAATCATAACCTTCTTTCTGAGGTACCGACATGTATTTTCAGTGGCCTGTTGGGCATATTAATTTGAGTGCCCTACTGCCTTCTTAATTCTGTGTATTTATCCCTTACCCTGTTCCAGACCCTATCTCTGTCTGATTCTTTATCTTTAGTACCATTTTTCCAGACCACCATTTTTCCAGTTACTCTGACTCAAAATTTAAGACATCCTTCCTTTCCTTCTTCTTTTCTCTAGTATCCAATCATCTTTTACGTTTTGATGATTTTATTTCTGCCTCATCACCAAACATACCCTGTGCTGTCCTGTTTCTGGGCCTTTCTTGGATCTTTTTTTCTATTATAATACTGATTCCCTCTATTTATTGAACTCTTACTCATTCTCTAAGGCCCATATTATATGTCTCTTCCTAAATACAATTCCCTGATCTAAAACTTGAAGTAATCTGTTCAGCTCTGTTCTTGAAGCACTTAACCTTATATGCTCTATACCAGGAGTTGGCAAACTTTTTCTGCAAAGGGCCAAATAGTATATATTATTTATAGGCCTTGTGAGCCATATGGTCTCTGTTGCAACTACTCAACCCTGCTGTTGTAGTACAAAAGCAGCCATAGACAATAAATCAAGTTGCATGGCTGTCTTCCAATAAAATTTTATTCATGGACACTGAAATTTGAATTTCATATAATATTTCAATATTTAAAATATTATTCTTTTCATTTTTTTGGATAATTTAAAAATGTAAGAACCATTCTTGGTTTGTAGGCTATATAAAACCAGGCAGTAGACTGGATTTGGCCTGTGGGCCATAGTTTGCCAACTCCTGCTTTATAGCATAGCTATTGATATATGTATGTCTTATTTCTATTTCTACTAAATTATATATTTTTTGAGAGTAACTACTTTTTTGTGTTTATTTTTAAAACCACCACAAAAGTAATACAATGCTTAGCCTACTGGTGGGCAGTTAAAAATACTTGTTGATGAATAACTTATGTATGTTTAATTTTCCATAAAAGCCTTTACATAATATGATTTCAGGAAAGAAATGAACTAAAATACTCAACACTAGGAAAGATATTGATAGTAATTTCTAAATGTATCTCAGTTTGTGGCTAGGTCTTTATTTTTGTTGCTCTCAGCATTAGTAGAATTAAAATGGCAGTATTGTCTAATGTTGCTAATAAATTCAACTTTCTCGTAATTCAGTGGTGGTTAGTGAGATCAGTAGTAAGACGTATAGCATCATTTACTCATCAGAGTTGTCTAATTCTCACATGGTTAACAGCAAGCATTAGCAGTCTTTCTTGTGAGTATTAAAAGCCTCATTCCACTTAATATTTCTGTGATCAAATTTACACCTGTTAGCATTTTTGAGGCTTGTTTGAGATGGAAGGATATTTGATCTATTAGCATCTGAAAAAAAAAAAAATAATTGGCGAGACAGCCTTCACTTTAAAGGTAGTTGGAGCCATATGGTTTGGATCATTTTCACTGAATATAACTCTGAGAGATACTAACTGAATATGGAAGGTTGGGATAAGGTTCTACCCCTTTTAAGTCTACATTATAAATAGCAGCCATGCTTTCTGATAAAAATGCTCCTAGGGACCACTCTCAATGAATATTGAGATGAAAATGCCATTGGTTTGATCAAATATGATATTTATTGTATTCTTATAGTGGCTGGGGGCACTTCTCAACTGTAGGACAGATGCAATTTGTGGGTGTTCCCTGATTTTTTTCTTTTTTCCTTTTTTTTTTGAGCTGTCACTCAGTACACTAACTAGTCCATGTTTTGGTAACATTATTTGTTTCTTTAGCAATGGAATAATTAATATAAGACATTGCTTAGGGAGTCCAACTTGACACTAAGTTGACTAAAAATACTTTTGTTTTTTTTTTTACAAAAGAATAATACAAATTAGTCTTAATATGGAGCTGTATTCCTATAATAGAAAAATGTTTTTCTGTGGTATAGTTTTAAAATATACACTTGAAAAACTTATATTATTTTTTCCATGTAATGTGTATCAGAATTGGTTTATAAATATAGAAAGCTTTGCCCTAGTCTCCTCCTTTATATAGTTTCTACTCTAATGAAGATCTCAGCATCAAGGTGGTGATTATTAATGAATTTTTGAATAGTAGGATTACTCAGCACATTAATAAAAGTGGAGTGAGAAATTTCAGAAACAGCTGCAGCTCCCTCCTCTGGATGTAGGAGATAGTTACTTAGATTTGGGGAATAAAGAAAAATATTTTGGACTAGAAGAAAAATTAAGTATGAATCCTGAAATTATTTTAAAATTACTCAAATTACAAATGCAATGATGGTTTATTTTGAACACATTGCTGACTATTGATGTGTTTTGTGTTGTTTTTTGCGTGAAGGTCTCCTGATTTTCATGAAGAAGTCAAGGCTAAACTCCCTGCTGCTTTAACTGACCAGCATCACTTGCTGTTTACTTTTTACCATGTTAGTTGTCAGCAGAAACAAAATACTCCTCTTGAGACTCCTGTTGGATATACAGTAAGCATATTTTTGTTAAGTACTTAGCTCTTTGATCTTAAAAATAATTACAGTATATAGGAGCTAGTTGGTGTTCATTGTTGTTTTAGTATTCCTCATCTGATTCCCTACGTTGTTAGGAAGTCGTCATAACAAGAAAATGCTCATTCATGTAATTAACTAATATAATTAATTAACGTGTAAACACTTAGGTGTTGCTCCTGATTATTGTGTGTTTACTCAAGTGTACAGTATAAATATAATAGTTTTAAGGGGTTTTCAGAAGAGAATGGTTTGACTATAAAATGATTAAAAGAGACCCTTGGCAATTGAAACCCTTTTTGCTTTAATTAAAGGCAATTAAAATCCTTGAGTATTTTTGAAAATCATTATGGTTGAATTGCAAAGGTAAACCTAAGGTGAAGGACATCATAATGTGCTATGCCTTCATCCAAAAGAGGAAATCAACATTTGATTCATTTTTTTTGTCTCTTGTAGTTTGTGACATGACTTTTGCTAAATGTAGGAAAATAAATTTATTATGTTCATACTTTTTAGTTTTGTTTTCAACATTCCTAGCTAATCAAATTTTTCTTTCCCTATTTACATTGACACTATTACTCCAGTTTAAAATGGATTCCCTTTGTGGCCTTTTTCTACTACAAACTTTCCCTTGGATAGCAAGGATCTCCTATAGATTTAAGTATTGCATAGTTAGTTAGTAATAAGAATGTTTTTGGAATCCTCCTCAATAAAATATTGTTGGGGAAACTTTTCTTTAGAGAAATTATGAAGGCCTATTATGATTACTTTCATAATTAAATCCCCTTGGTGTTTGATGATGTGAGACAGATTTGGCTCATACCAACTTCTTAAAACAGATCTTCCAAGTAATTACTTTTGTAACAAATATTTAAATTAATATTGTTTCCTTTTTATTTAAAAGTGGATACCAATGCTTCAGAATGGACGATTAAAGACTGGGCAGTTTTGCCTACCAGTCTCGCTGGAAAAACCACCACAGGCTTATTCCGTACTGTCTCCTGAGGTCAGTATCTCTCACGTGGAAATTCTCCAGGTTGAATGAAAGGGAGTTTTCATTACAAAGGTGTGTTTCTCAGACAAGACCTTGCTACTCTAAGTATGTAGATAATGAAGTAATAGTGTTATTTTCTCCTATAACTAAAATTAACTCTATAGAATACTTAGAAATCTTTATACTCTTTTTAAAAATATAAGTATATCCATTTTAAAACCAAAATATACATGAAATATAAACTCGAAAAGATAAATTTGGAGAATTTTCATATTGTAACATGAGAAGCTTCTTTAAATAAATGAATATTTCTTTCTTTTAGTAGACAACAATTCACTAAAAGGCTGGAGGAGAAACAAATTTAAATTAATTTTTTAGAATCTTTTTGTAATTGATGATCATATATGTGAAAATAAACATTCAGTACAAGAGACATTAGCAGTTTCGATGATGACATATGTGAGTTGAAAGAAACACAAACATTGGAAAAATCTCTCAAGCATCAGTAGTCACTGTTCAAAAACCAGAGCACTTTTTGAGAGAACTATTACATGATTATCACCAAAGTCTCTTAATGCTTTGACTATACTATTTTTAAACGTTAATCTGAAATATGTCTTATGAATGTTCTCCTGGTGGCATTTATTTTCACAGTAGAATTCAAAAAGCATTCACAAACAAATATGTATTGTTTTTATTTAGAAAAGAAGCAGTGTAAGGGTACTGCTCTGACCTCCTTTCTCACCATTCTCTATCACTCACTCAGCTCTAGCCACGTAGCACACCACCTTGGCTGTTCCTCAGACATGAAAAGCACATTCCCATCTCAGGCCCTTTGCACTTCCCTCTGCTGGCGATGCTCTATCACAAGGCCAGCTTCTTCGTTTCATTCAGATATCCACTCAGATACCACCTCTTCAGAGAGGTTGTCTCTGGTTACTTTGCTTGATCCTCATAATACTTATCACTGACTTGATAGTTCATATATTTTTGTTTATCTGTTTATTATCTATGGAGTATAAACTCCATGAGGATAGGGACTTTTTCTTTTGCATTGCTGTATCTACATGTACTTAGAATAGTGTTTGGCTCATAGTAAGGAGTCAATAAATATTTATTAAATGAATGAATAAAGGCAGTAGGAAAGAAATATGACTCCTTCTTTCTCCCTCCCCCTACCCCCTGCCAAATCTTTTTTTCAGTTTTCCGGGAACACATCTTTTCAGTAAAATAAGTTAATCTTCTGTCAGGGGTAGCATTATATATTTAAGAGAGAAATATTTTAAAAGAAAATATGATTTTTCAAAAGTTATGCATTTGTTCCTACTTAATTGATTTGCAAATGCGGTGTCAGCTTTCTAAAGGGAGGCTGATGATTTTCTTCTAGCTGCTACACTGTGTATGCTCATATATAAAGAATATGGTGAGCGGGCTGGCCCGGTGGCTTAGCTGTTAAGTGTGCGTGCTCCGCTACTGGCGGCCCGGGTTCGGATCCCGAGGGCGCGCACCGATGAACCGCTTCTCCGGCCATGCTGAGGCTGCGTCCCACATACAGCAACTAGAAGGATGTGCAACTACAACGTACAACTATCTACTGGGGCTTTGGGGAAAAAAAAAAAGGAGGAGGATTGGCAATAGATGTTAGCTCAGAGCCGGTCTTCCTCAGCAAAAAGAGGAGGATTAGCACAGATGTTAGCTCAGGGCTGATCTCCCTCCCAAAAAAAAAAAAGAATATGGTGATAATTTGGGCTTGACTATAGACATATAGTGTGGCTGATTGACATGTGAGATAGACCACCTGATTAAGTGCTTAAGCTTTTGTATATTTTAATTACCATATTAAAAGAACGGTATATATTCTTAGCTTTATTATTATATTTAAAGAATAGTATATATTATTAGTTTTAGTGCTTAATTTAAAACAAATGAGAGATAATTATTTAAAGATTCAACTTTTATAGGTCATTGCTTAATGCAATTTTGTATTTACTTCCTGGGCTGAGGTTGGGCTCACTTTGGTTCAGAAGGTTAGAGACCTTCTGATATCTGTTAACTTCAAAAGCTCTTTGGGCCTTAGATTGTGAAGTTTGCCATATAAACATGCTTAGGTACTGATAAACTAATTTCCATAACTAGCAAACTATTGCATTATGATATTTGACTCGATGATTTCAATGATCAGTGGATCATTTTCTTCTTAAAACTGGGTATAGAGGAAGGTAAACCCTTGTGTGGCTTTGTTTCATCTCATCTTTTTGGTTTTCAGTTGTTTCTCCCTTAAATTTTTGTGTACCTTTTACTCGGGACCTGTAAGCCCTCTTCTCAAATAGGACTGCTGACTGCAGTTCATGTGAACAGTACTCCAAAGTGGTGTAGTGTATAACTTGCACAAAAATCAAGATGCTCTTGACTCCTACTGTTAGTTGATGAATCCTAAATCTGTGTCTCTGCTCATCCATTTTTTGCCATTTATTTGTCTGGTAAATTAAAGTGCCTGGTGATGTCTTTACCAGGATGTTACACAGATATCTCAAACATAAAATCTGCAAAATTGGACTCATTCTTGTAGAATACTGTTGGAACCTTATGGTGAGAAAAAAACCTTGGCCACCAGTATGCCTCCAGAGAGTAATGGTATTCTGGTGAATTTACCCCAGTTCAGTGTCATCAGCTTTTCAGGATCAGTGTTTATGGGGCTCCAGAAAGCAGATTCATGCTTATAAAACTTATAGAAAATTGACATATAGACCAGCGTGGCAATTTTTCTCTCAGTAGGATTATGGTACTCAGCCTGGGGCACTCATCATAATCCCCTGGACCTTAAAATAGTTTTGTTTGATTGTTTTTGCCTAGAATATGTCACAATGAAAAATATAAATACCCTTTATCTCATGAATTATATTTCTAAGTATTTATCCTACAGATATATTTGCATAGATATGCAAAGATCGGCATATAGGATGTTTTTAAACTTGACAGAGGTAACACCTACGTGTGGATAATTATGCTTTTCAATTTATTATTTTATTTAATAATGTAATAAACACTCATGAATCCACCACCTAATCCGAGAAGTAGAACACTGACACTAACTTACAGCACTTACATGCTCCTCCCCTATTCCACACTTTTCTTCTCTCTAACTATAAAAAAAACTAGCCTTTTAATAGCAATTGTTGGGGGCCAGCCCTGGTGGCCTAGTGGTTAAGTTCTGTGCACTCTGCTTCAGTGGCCCGGGTTCAGTTCCTGGGCATGGACCTATACTGTTTGTCTATCAGCAGTCATGCTGTAAGGGCGGCTCATATACAAAATAGGGGAAGATTGGCAACAGATGTCAGCTCAGGGCAAATCTTCCTCAGCAAAAAAAATAAAAATAAAAATAAAAGTGGTAAAATATACATATAAAATTTATCATTTTAATCATTTTTAAGTGTACAGTTCTGTGGCATTAAGTACATTCACATTGTTTTGAAAACTAGTCTCTTAAAACTATTTTTTAATTGGGGTGTATGTATGCCTAAAGAATACATTGTTTACTTTGCTTATTTTATGAATTTAACAAAAAGGTTATTATGCTTTATATAATCCTCTTTGACTTTCTTTTTTCATTCAGCATTATTTTACCAAGATTTAGTTTTTCTCTATGATCAAAGTAAAATATTCCTCTGGCATTTCATTGTACTTAAAATATAATCCAGATTTTTTTCCCATGACCTACAAATCTCTGAATGATCTGAGCTCTTCTACCTCTCCAGCGTCATCTTCTTCCATCACCACAACCCTTATCTCTGTACTTAACAGCTTCTTCCAAATTTTTTCCTGCCACTAGGCCTTTGAATTTTCCGTTTGCTCTTCCTGATCTTCACATAGCTGGATTCTTTTCATTATCTGAATTGTATATGAAATAGCACCTCCTCAGAGAGGTCTTTCCACGCTCCGTGAATTTTCAATCCTTCCCTCCTCGACAGGACTGATACTGTCCATCATTTTAAATCTA